>NC_089197.1:192500-220000 GCF_963930695.1 Labrus bergylta
GTTTCTTTTGCAGCGTGTTTGTTTCTTTTGCAGCGTGTTTGTGTCTTTGCAGCGTGTTTGTGTCTTTGCAGCGCGTTTGTGTCTTTTGCAGCGTGTTTGTTTCTTTTGCAGTGTTTGTTTCTTTTGCAGCGCGTTTGTGTCTTTGCAGCGTGTTTGTGTCTGCAGCGCGTTTTTTGTCGTTGCAGCGCATTTGTGTCTTTGCAGCGCGGTTGTGTCTTTGCAGCGTGTTTGTTTCTTTGCAGCGTGTTTGTTTCTTTGCAGCGTGTTTGTTTCTTTGCAGAGCGTTTGTGTCTTTGCAGCGCGTTTGTTTCTTTGCAGCGTGTTTGTGTCTTTGCAGAGCGTTTGTGTCTTTGCAGCGCGTTTGTGTCTGCAGCGCGTTTGTGTCTTTGCAGCGCGTTTGTTTCTTTGCAGCGTGTTTGTTTCTTTGCAGAGCGTTTGTGTCTTTGCAGCGCGTTTGTTTCTTTGCAGAGCGGTTGTGTCTTTGCAGCGCGTTTGTTTCTTTGCAGCGTGTTTGTTTCTTTGCAGAGCGGTTGTGTCTTTGCAGCGCGTTTGTGTCTTTGCAGCGTGTTTGTTTCTTTGCAGCGTGTTTATTTCTTTTGCAGCGTGTTTGTTTCTTTGCAGCGTGTTTGTTTCTTTGCAGCGTGTTTGTGTCTTTTGCAGCGTGTTTGTTTCTTTTGCAGCGTGTTTGTGTCTTTTGCAGCGTGTTTGTTTCTTTGCAGCGTGTTTGTGTCTTTGCAGCGCGTTTGTTTCTTTGCAGCGTGTTTGTTTCTTTGCAGCGTGTTTGTGTCTTTTGCAGCGTGTTTGTGTCTTTTGCAGCGTGTTTGTTTCTTTGCAGCGTGTTTGTTTCTTTTGCAGCGCGTTTGTGTCTTTGCAGCGTGTTTGTGTCTGCAGCGCGTTTGTTTCTTTTGCAGTGTGTTTGTTTCTTTGCAGTGTGTTTGTTTCTTTGCAGCGTGTTTGTTTCTTTGCAGCGTGTTTGTTTCTTTGCAGCGTGTTTGTTTCTTTTGCAGCACCTTTGTGTCTGCAGCGCGTTTGTGTCTGCAGCGCGTTTTTTGTCGTTGCAGCGTGTTTGTGTCTGCAGCGCATTTGTGTCTTTGCAGCGCGTTTGTTTCTTTGCAGCGTGTTTGTTTCTTTGCAGCGTGTTTGTTTCTTTTGCAGTGTTTGTTTCTTTTGCAGCGCGTTTGTGTCTGCAGCGCGTTTGTGTCTTTGCAGCGTGTTTGTGTCTGCAGCGCGTTTGTGTCTTTTGCAGCGTGTTTGTTTCTTTTGCAGCGTGTTTGTGTCTTTGCAGCGTGTTTGTTTCTTTTGCAGCGTGTTTGTTTCTTTGCAGCGTGTTTGTGTCTTTGCAGCGTGTTTGTTTCTTTGCAGCTTGTTTGTGTCTTTGCAGCGTGTTTGTGTCTTTGCAGCGTGTTTGTTTCTTTGCAGCGTGTTTGTTTCTTTTGCAGCGTGTTTGTGTCTTTGCAGCGTGTTTGTTTCTTTGCAGCTTGTTTGTGTCTTTGCAGCGTGTTTGTGTCTTTGCAGCGTGTTTGTGTCTTTGCAGCGTGTTTGTTTCTTTTGCAGCGTGTTTGTGTCTTTGCAGCGCGTTTGTGTCTTTTGCAGCGCGTTTGTGTCTTTTGCAGCGCGTTTGTGTCTTTGCAGCGTGTTTGTTTCTTTTGCAGTGCGTTTGTTTCTTTTGCAGCGTTTGTGTCTTTGCAGCACGTTTGTTTCTTTTGCAGCGTGTTTGTGTCTTTTGCAGCGCGTTTGTTTCTTTTGCAGCGTGTTTGTTTCTTTGCAGCGTGTTTGTTTCTTTTGCAGGGTGTTTGTTTCTTTGCAGTGTGTTTGTTTCTTTTGCAGCGTGTTTGTTTCTTTGCAGCGTGTTTGTTTCTTTTGCTGCGTGTTTGTGTCTTTGCAGCGTGTTTGTGTCTTTTGCAGGGTGTTTGTTTCTTTTGCAGCGTGTTTGTTTCTTTTGCTGCGTGTTTGTGTCTTTGCAGCGTGTTTGTTTCTTTTGCTGCGTGTTTGTGTCTTTGCAGCGTGTTTGTTTCTTTTGCAGGGTGTTTGTTTCTTTTGCAGCGTGTTTGTTTCTTTTGCTGCGTGTTTGTGTCTTTGCAGCGTGTTTGTTTCTTTTGCAGCGTGTTTGTTTCTTTTGCTGCGTGTTTGTTTCTTTTGCAGCGTGTTTGTTTCTTTTGCTGCGTGTTTGTTTCTTTTGCAGCGTGTTTGTGTCTTTGCAGCGTGTTTGTTTCTTTTGCTGCGTGTTTGTTTCTTTGCAGCGTGTTTGTTTCTTTTGCAGCGTGTTTGTTTCTTTTGCAGCGTGTTTGTTTCTTTGCAGCGTGTTTGTTTCTTTGCAGCGTGTTTGTGTCTTTTGCAGCGTGTTTGTTTCTTTTGCAGCGTGTTTGTGTCTTTTGCAGCGTGTTTGTTTCTTTGCAGCGTGTTTGTGTCTTTGCAGCGCGTTTGTTTCTTTGCAGCGTGTTTGTTTCTTTGCTGCGTGTTTGTGTCTTTTGCAGCGTGTTTGTGTCTTTTGCAGCGTGTTTGTTTCTTTGCAGCGTGTTTGTTTCTTTGCAGCGTGTTTGTTTCTTTTGCAGCGCGTTTGTGTCTTTGCAGCGTGTTTGTGTCTGCAGCGCGTTTGTTTCTTTTGCAGTGTGTTTGTTTCTTTGCAGTGTGTTTGTTTCTTTGCAGCGTGTTTGTTTCTTTGCAGCGTGTTTGTTTCTTTTGCAGCGCGTTTGTGTCTGCAGCGCGTTTGTGTCTGCAGCGCGTTTTTTGTCGTTGCAGCGTGTTTGTGTCTGCAGCGCATTTGTGTCTTTGCAGCGCGTTTGTTTCTTTGCAGCGTGTTTGTTTCTTTGCAGCGTGTTTGTTTCTTTTGCAGTGTTTGTTTCTTTTGCAGCGCGTTTGTGTCTGCAGCGCGTTTGTGTCTTTGCAGCGTGTTTGTGTCTGCAGCGCGTTTGTGTCTTTTGCAGCGTGTTTGTTTCTTTTGCAGCGTGTTTGTGTCTTTGCAGCGTGTTTGTTTCTTTTGCAGCGTGTTTGTTTCTTTGCAGCGTGTTTGTTTCTTTGCAGCGTGTTTGTTTCTTTTGCAGCGTGTTTGTGTCTTTGCAGCGTGTTTGTTTCTTTGCAGCTTGTTTGTGTCTTTGCAGCGTGTTTGTGTCTTTGCAGCGTGTTTGTTTCTTTGCAGCGTGTTTGTTTCTTTTGCAGCGTGTTTGTGTCTTTGCAGCGTGTTTGTTTCTTTGCAGCTTGTTTGTGTCTTTGCAGCGTGTTTGTGTCTTTGCAGCGTGTTTGTTTCTTTGCAGCGTGTTTGTTTCTTTTGCAGCGTGTTTGTGTCTTTGCAGCGTGTTTGTTTCTTTGCAGCTTGTTTGTGTCTTTGCAGCGTGTTTGTGTCTTTGCAGCGTGTTTGTGTCTTTGCAGCGTGTTTGTTTCTTTTGCAGCGTGTTTGTGTCTTTGCAGCGCGTTTGTGTCTTTTGCAGCGCGTTTGTGTCTTTTGCAGCGCGTTTGTGTCTTTGCAGCGTGTTTGTTTCTTTTGCAGTGCGTTTGTTTCTTTTGCAGCGTTTGTATCTTTGCAGCGCGTTTGTTTCTTTTGCAGCGTGTTTGTGTCTTTTGCAGCGCGTTTGTTTCTTTTGCAGCGTGTTTGTTTCTTTGCAGCGTGTTTGTTTCTTTTGCAGGGTGTTTGTTTCTTTGCAGTGTGTTTGTTTCTTTTGCAGCGTGTTTGTTTCTTTGCAGCGTGTTTGTTTCTTTTGCTGCGTGTTTGTGTCTTTGCAGCGTGTTTGTGTCTTTTGCAGGGTGTTTGTTTCTTTTGCAGCGTGTTTGTTTCTTTTGCTGCGTGTTTGTGTCTTTGCAGCGTGTTTGTTTCCTGGTCGACCAGATGTTGTTGTCTGAAACCTGGTCGACCAGATGTTGTTGTCTGAAACCTGGTCGACCAGATGTTGTTGTTGTCTGAAACCTGGTCGACCAGATGTTGTTGTCTGAAACCTGGTCGACCAGATGTTGTTGTCTGTCTGAAACCTGGTCGACCAGATGTTGTTGTCTGTCTGAAACCTGGTCGACCAGATGTTGTTGTCTGTCTGAAACCTGGTTGACCAGATGTTGTTGTCTGAAACCTGGTTGACCAGATGTTGTTGTTTGAAACCTGGTTGACCAGATGTTGTTGTCTGAAACCTGGTCGACCAGATGTTGTTGTCTGTCTGAAACCTGGTCGACCAGATGTTGTTGTCTGTCTGAAACCTGGTCGACCAGATGTTGTTGTCTGTCTGAAACCTGGTCGACCAGATGTTGTTGTCTGAAACCTGGTCGACCAGATGTTGTTGTCTGAAACCTGGTCGACCAGATGTTGTTGTCTGTCTGAAACCTGGTTGACCAGATGTTGTTGTCTGAAACCTGGTTGACCAGATGTTGTTGTTTGAAACCTGGTTGACCAGATGTTGTTGTTTGAAACCTGGTCGACCAGATGTTGTTGTCTGAATCCTGGTCGACCAGATGTTGTTGTCTGTCTGAAACCTGGTCGACCAGATGTTGTTGTCTGAAACCTGGTCGACCAGATGTTGTTGTCTGAAACCTGGTCGACCAGATGTTGTTGTCTGAATCCTGGTCGACCAGATGTTGTTGTCTGAAACCTGGTCGACCAGATGTTGTTGTCTGAATCCTGGTCGACCAGATGTTGTTGTCTGAAACCTGGTCGACCAGATGTTGTTGTCTGTCTGAAACCTGGTCGACCAGATGTTGTTGTCTGTCTGAAACCTGGTCGACCAGTTGTTGTTGTCTGAAACCTGGTCGACCAGATGTTGTTGTCTGAAACCTGGTCGACCAGATGTTGTTGTCTGTCTGAAACCTGGTCGACCAGATGTTGTTGTCTGTCTGAAACCTGGTCGACCAGATGTTGTTGTCTGTCTGAAACCTGGTTGACCAGATGTTGTTGTTTGAAACCTGGTTGACCAGATGTTGTTGTCTGAAACCTGGTTGACCAGATGTTGTTGTCTGAAACCTGGTTGACCAGATGTTGTTGTTTGAAACCTGGTTGACCAGATGTTGTTGTCTGAAACCTGGTCGACCAGATGTTGTTGTCTGAAACCTGGTCGACCAGATGTTGTTGTCTGAATCCTGGTCGACCAGATGTTGTTGTCTGAAACCTGGTCGACCAGATGTTGTTGTCTGAAACCTGGTCGACCAGATGTTGTTGTCTGAATCCTGGTCGACCAGATGTTGTTGTCTGAATCCTGGTCGACCAGATGTTGTTGTCTGAAACCTGGTCGACCAGATGTTGTTGTCTGAAACCTGGTCGACCAGATGTTGTTGTCTGTCTGAAACCTGGTCGACCAGATGTTGTTGTCTGTCTGAAACCTGGTCGACCAGATGTTGTTGTCTGTCTGAAACCTGGTCGACCAGATGTTGTTGTCTGAAACCTGGTCGACCAGATGTTGTTGTCTGAAACCTGGTCGACCAGATGTTGTTGTCTGTCTGAAACCTGGTCGACCAGATGTTGTTGTCTGTCTGAAACCTGGTCGACCAGATGTTGTTGTCTGTCTGAAACCTGGTTGACCAGATGTTGTTGTCTGAAACCTGGTTGACCAGATGTTGTTGTCTGAAACCTGGTCGACCAGATGTTGTTGTTTGAAACCTGGTTGACCAGATGTTGTTGTTTGAAACCTGGTCGACCAGATGTTGTTGTCTGAAACCTGGTCGACCAGATGTTGTTGTCTGTCTGAAACCTGGTCGACCAGATGTTGTTGTCTGTCTGAAACCTGGTCGACCAGATGTTGTTGTCTGTCTGAAACCTGGTCGACCAGATGTTGTTGTCTGTCTGAAACCTGGTTGACCAGATGTTGTTGTCTGTCTGAAACCTGGTTGACCAGATGTTGTTGTCTGTCTGAAACCTGGTCGACCAGATGTTGTTGTTTGAAACCTGGTTGACCAGATGTTGTTGTCTGAAACCTGGTCGACCAGAAGTTGTTGTTTGAAACCTGGTTGACCAGATGTTGTTGTCTGTCTGAAACCTGGTTGACCAGATGTTGTTGTCTGAAACCTGGTTGACCAGATGTTGTTGTTTGAAACCTGGTTGACCAGATGTTGTTGTTTGAAACCTGGTCGACCAGATGTTGTTGTCTGAATCCTGGTCGACCAGATGTTGTTGTCTGTCTGAAACCTGGTCGACCAGATGTTGTTGTCTGAAACCTGGTCGACCAGATGTTGTTGTCTGAATCCTGGTCGACCAGATGTTGTTGTCTGAAACCTGGTCGACCAGATGTTGTTGTCTGAATCCTGGTCGACCAGATGTTGTTGTCTGAAACCTGGTCGACCAGATGTTGTTGTCTGTCTGAAACCTGGTCGACCAGATGTTGTTGTCTGAAACCTGGTCGACCAGATGTTGTTGTCTGTCTGAAACCTGGTCGACCAGATGTTGTTGTCTGTCTGAAACCTGGTCGACCAGATGTTGTTGTCTGTCTGAAACCTGGTTGACCAGATGTTGTTGTCTGAAACCTGGTTGACCAGATGTTGTTGTCTGTCTGAAACCTGGTCGACCAGATGTTGTTGTTTGAAACCTGGTTGACCAGATGTTGTTGTCTGAAACCTGGTCGACCAGAAGTTGTTGTTTGAAACCTGGTTGACCAGATGTTGTTGTCTGTCTGAAACCTGGTTGACCAGATGTTGTTGTCTGAAACCTGGTTGACCAGATGTTGTTGTTTGAAACCTGGTTGACCAGATGTTGTTGTTTGAAACCTGGTCGACCAGATGTTGTTGTCTGAATCCTGGTCGACCAGATGTTGTTGTCTGTCTGAAACCTGGTCGACCAGATGTTGTTGTCTGAAACCTGGTCGACCAGATGTTGTTGTCTGAAACCTGGTCGACCAGATGTTGTTGTCTGAATCCTGGTCGACCAGATGTTGTTGTCTGAAACCTGGTCGACCAGATGTTGTTGTCTGAATCCTGGTCGACCAGATGTTGTTGTCTGAAACCTGGTCGACCAGATGTTGTTGTCTGTCTGAAACCTGGTCGACCAGATGTTGTTGTCTGTCTGAAACCTGGTCGACCAGATGTTGTTGTCTGTCTGAAACCTGGTCGACCAGATGTTGTTGTCTGTCTGAAACCTGGTCGACCAGATGTTGTTGTCTGAAACCTGGTCGACCAGATGTTGTTGTCTGAAACCTGGTCGACCAGATGTTGTTGTCTGTCTGAAACCTGGTCGACCAGATGTTGTTGTCTGTCTGAAACCTGGTCGACCAGATGTTGTTGTCTGTCTGAAACCTGGTTGACCAGATGTTGTTGTTTGAAACCTGGTTGACCAGATGTTGTTGTCTGAAACCTGGTTGACCAGATGTTGTTGTTTGAAACCTGGTTGACCAGATGTTGTTGTTTGAAACCTGGTTGACCAGATGTTGTTGTCTGAAACCTGGTCGACCAGATGTTGTTGTCTGAAACCTGGTCGACCAGATGTTGTTGTCTGAATCCTGGTCGACCAGATGTTGTTGTCTGAAACCTGGTCGACCAGATGTTGTTGTCTGAAACCTGGTCGACCAGATGTTGTTGTCTGAATCCTGGTCGACCAGATGTTGTTGTCTGAATCCTGGTCGACCAGATGTTGTTGTCTGAATCCTGGTCGACCAGATGTTGTTGTCTGAAACCTGGTCGACCAGATGTTGTTGTCTGAAACCTGGTCGACCAGATGTTGTTGTCTGAAACCTGGTCGACCAGATGTTGTTGTCTGTCTGAAACCTGGTCGACCAGATGTTGTTGTCTGTCTGAAACCTGGTCGACCAGATGTTGTTGTCTGAAACCTGGTCGACCAGATGTTGTTGTCTGAAACCTGGTCGACCAGATGTTGTTGTCTGTCTGAAACCTGGTCGACCAGATGTTGTTGTCTGTCTGAAACCTGGTCGACCAGATGTTGTTGTCTGTCTGAAACCTGGTTGACCAGATGTTGTTGTCTGAAACCTGGTTGACCAGATGTTGTTGTCTGAAACCTGGTCGACCAGATGTTGTTGTTTGAAACCTGGTTGACCAGATGTTGTTGTTTGAAACCTGGTCGACCAGATGTTGTTGTCTGAAACCTGGTCGACCAGATGTTGTTGTCTGTCTGAAACCTGGTCGACCAGATGTTGTTGTTTGAAACCTGGTCGACCAGATGTTGTTGTCTGTCTGAAACCTGGTTGACCAGATGTTGTTGTTTGAAACCTGGTTGACCAGATGTTGTTGTCTGAAACCTGGTCGACCAGATGTTGTCTGAAACCTGGTTGACCAGATGTTGTTGTCTGTCTGAAACCTGGTTGACCAAACGTCTGCTTTTAAACCAGTAAGGAGAGTGGTGAACAAATCCATGTGATGGAAGAACAGAGGACAAGTTCACCTGGTATCTTAGGGTTAGAGGAGACATGAGAGGAGAGACATGAGGAGAGGAGACATGAGAGGAGAGAGGAGACATGAGTGGAGACATGAGAGGAGAGGAGACATAATAGGAGACAGGAGAGGAGGGTTACATATATGAGCAGTTTAACAGATGGCCGTGCTCTCAGTGGTCGTTTCCTTCCCTCCTGCTCCCTCGCTCCTCGATCTAATCCCTGTATTTGGGTCAGGAGAGAGTGTCTGGATCTGGGTTCTGGATCTGGGACATACATATCTGACATGAGGAGAGGAGACAGGACATACATACATATCTGACTTAATGCAGTAGACTTTGAACATTGTGTCACTCAGTCGAGGATGCGGGGGGCGTTCCAAACGGCTGTGCTGTGTGTCGTCACAGTTCTCTGATATCAGCTGCTGCCTTGACTTAAATCTCAAACTCTTTTCTCATTGGTTGACCTTCACTTCTGTCATCATGTGTGCAGGTTTTGTAAACATGGGCTCTTGCTACCCCCCCCCCCCCCCCAAGCTGATAACACGGCAGGTCAGCGGCTGCAGTTAATGACGATACAAAGAAGGCCAGTAAGAGGCTTACGGGCTGTGTTTGATAAAATCTGCTTTTGTGCTGTTTGTTCAGAGAGCGATGACGCGTCACAGTCGACCTGCTGTTAGCTAACTCGTATCCTGTTTGATGCAACAACAACGACTGCAGGATGACTCAGCCAATCATATTAAAGTAAAATAACAATCACTCATCACATGGCTGCTGACTTCATGGTGGATTTAAATGTCTTATCAAAATAAACCAAAACAAAGTGTGTGTCAGGTCGGGCTGGTTAATGTACCTAACCCTAACATGAGATCAGAGAGATAGAAAGACTTTACAGTTCGTATCAGTCTGCAGAGAGCTGATGTGTTAGTGAGATCAGACTGCTGGACTTTGAGAGTCTGCAGAGAGCTGATGTGTTAGTGAGATCAAACTGCTGGACTTTGAGAGTCTGCAGAGAGCTGATGTGTTAGTGAGATCAGACTGCTGGACTTTGAGAGTCTGCAGAGAGCTGATGTGTTAGTGAGATCAAACTGCTGGACTTTCAGAGTCTGCAGAGAGCTGATGTGTTAGTGAGATCAGACTGCTGGACTTTGAGAGTCTGCAGAGAGCTGATGTGTTAGTGAGATCAAACTGCTGGACTTTGAGAGTCTGCAGAGAGCTGATGTGTTAGTGAGATCAAACTGCTGGACTTTCAGAGTCTGCAGAGAGCTGATGTGTTAGTGAGATCAAACTGCTGGACTTTGAGAGTCTGCAGAGAGCTGATGTGTTAGTGAGATCAGACTGCTGGACTTTGAGAGTCTGCAGAGAGCTGATGTGTTAGTGAGATCAAACTGCTGGACTTTGAGAGTCTGCAGAGAGCTGATGTGTTAGTGAGATCAAACTGCTGGACTTTCAGAGTCTGCAGAGAGCTCCTCAGGGCGACAGTTAACTGGACTTCACTATACAAACACTGAGGGAGAATAATGTCTCTGTCTCTGTGTGTCTACTGCAGCTGTCAGTGATGTCCACGTCTTAGACTCTAACCTACCCCCATCATGGACTCAAAAAAGCCGGGCGTGCTGCGGAATCTGCGGCAGAGGATGATGCCACACCTTCGGCGAGACAAGTTGGCGGTTCAGCTGGAGCCCAGGATGAGCTCGTCAGTCCCCGACATCAGGAACATGAGGCAGGAGGACGCTCACATGTCCTCCAGGACGCAGCTCCAACCGTACAACTCTCCAAGCTACAGCAGCCCTTCTTCACCTGTCATCAAGCCCGCCAGGAGCCCGGGAGGAGGCGGAGGGGGGGGGAGTGGCCTGAGGAGGGAGGGGGGTAGAGGAGGGGGGAGTGGCCTGAGGAGGGAGGGGGGTAGAGACTGCACAGACTGGGCTTCCTCTCAGGAGTCATTTGTCTCTGAGGAGGAGAGGAGTGAGTCTACCTGCAGAGCGTCCCGGGACATGGAGCCTGAGGAGCTGGGCCTGCCCGAGATGATGACCGTCTACAGCCCGGACCCTCCGTCAGCGGGGGTCTCAAAGGACAACTCACAGGTGAGGACCACACAGCTCTTACAGTTCAGGGTCGTCATGACAACAACACTTCAACCTGTGATGCTCTGACTGATCGGAGCAAACACTCGACTAACATGAAATGTTCTTCTTCTAAACCATCGTCCTGACTTTAATGTAAAGGGGCTTAGTGTGTGTGTGTGTGTGTGTGTGTGTGTGTGTGTGTGTGTATTTGTGTGTGTGTGTGTGTACAGTAGTGTGTGTGTACAGTAGTGGGTGTGTGTGTGTAGTAGTGTGTGTGTGTGCGTGTGTGTGTACAGTAGTGTGCGTGTGTGTGTACAGTAGTGGGTGTGTGTGTGTAGTAGTGTGTGTGTGTACAGTAGTGTGTGTGTGTGTGTGTAGTAGTGTGTGTGTGTGTGTGTGTGTGTGTGTGTGTGTGTACAGTTGTGTGTGTGTGTGTGTGTGTGTGTGTACAGTAGTGGGTGTGTGTGTGTAGTAGTGTGTGTGTGTGTGTACAGTAGTGTGTGTGTGTGTGTACAGTAGTGTGTGTGTGTGTGTGTGTGTGTGTACAGTAGTGTGTGTGTGTGTGTGTGTGTGTGTGTGTGTGTGTGTAGTCGTGTGTGTGTGTACAGTTGTGTGTGTGTGTGTGTGTGTGTACAGTAGTGGGTGTGTGTGTGTAGTAGTGGGTGTGTAGCATCACAAAGTTTACCTTGGAGGACTTTTCAAAGCTTCCTGAATCAACAGATAAAGAGTCACACCTCTGCAAGGTCACATGGACACGGCGGCCTGAGGGGAGGACGCTTTGTTTACTAAACTGTCAGGAGGAGTTTAACCTGCAGGTCGAGTCCACACGGCGTCCTGCTCACCTCACGGTCCAGTTTGAGAGAAGCTGAGCTGACCTTTGACCTTAAACAACATGACGTCACACAGTTTCCTTTTGTCTCTGCAGAACGAAGATCTGAACGCCGCCGACATCCAACAAGTGAGAACTGCTCCATACACAGTGTGTGTGTGTGTGTGTGTGTGTGTGTGTGTGTGTGTGTGTGTGTGTGTGTGTGTGTGTGTGTGTGTGTGTGTGTGTGTGTGTGTGTGTGTGTGTGTGTGTGTGTGTGTGTGTGTGTGTTTGTGTGTGTGTTTTGGTTGTGTGTATCTCATTTATTGTGTGATTGTGGTTTGATGACGTCATGTGTTGTTTGACTCTCTGCACTGGAGAGTCAAACAACACACTCGTGTCAAAGTTTAAACCCAGATTATTGAGTGTGTTTGTGTGTGTTGATGTTTATGTGTTGATATGTGTATTAATGTGTGTTTTGATGCTCTGATTGGTCGAGAGGTTTAATAGTGATTAAAAAATCCTAGCAGAGACAGGAAGTGATCACATGATCACATGATCACTGATCACTGATCACATGATCATGTGATCACATGATCACTGACCACATGACCACATGAACACATGATCACATGATCACTGACCACATGATCACATGATCACTGACCACATGATCACATGAACACATAATCACATGATCACTGACCACATGATCACATGATCACATGATCACTGACCACATGATCAGATGACCACATGATCACATGATCACATGACCACATGATCACTGACCACATGACCACATAATCACATGACCGCATGACCACATGACCACATGATCACATGATCACTGACCACATGATCACTGACCACATGACCACATAATCACATGACCGCATGATCACATGATCACATGATCACATGATCACATGATCACTGACCACATGACCACATGACCACATGATCACTGACCACATGACCACATGATCACATGACCACATGATCACTGACCACATGACCACATAATCACATGACCGCATGATCGCATGACCACATGATCACATGATCACATAATCACTGACCACATGATCACTGACCACATGACCACATAATCACATGACCGCATGATCACATGATCACATGATCACATGATCACTGACCACATGATCACATGATCACATGATCACATGATCACTGACCACATGACCACATGATCACATGACCACATGACCACATGACCACATAATCACATGACCGCATGATCGCATGACCACATGATCATGTGATCACATGATCACTGACCACATGATCACATGATCACATGATCACTGACCACATGACCACATGATCACATGACCACATAATCACATGACCGCATGATCGCATGACCACATGATCATGTGATCACATGATCACTGACCACATGATCCCATGATCACATGATCACATGATCACTGACCACATGATCACATGATCACATGACCACATGAACACATGATCACTGACCACATGATCACATGACCACATGATTACATGATCACATGATCACTGACCACATGACCACATGATCACATGACCACATGATCACATGACCACATGATCACTGACCACATGACCACATAATCACATGATCGCATGACCACATGACCACATGATCACATGATCACTGACCACATGACCACATGACCACATGATCACTGACCACATGACCACATGATCATGTGATCACATGATCACTGACCACATGAACACATGATCACATGATCACATGAACACATAATCACATGATCACTGACCACATGATCACATGATCACATGATCACTGACCACATGATCAGATGACCACATGATCACATGATCACATGACCACATGATCACTGACCACATGACCACATAATCACATGACCGCATGACCACATGATCACATGATCACTGACCACATGATCACTGACCACATGACCACATAATCACATGACCGCATGATCACATGATCACATGATCACATGATCACATGATCACTGACCACATGACCACATGACCACATGATCACTGACCACATGACCACATGATCACATGACCACATGATCACTGACCACATGACCACATAATCACATGACCGCATGATCGCATGATCACATGATCACATAATCACTGACCACATGATCACTGACCACATGACCACATAATCACATGACCGCATGATCACATGATCACATGATCACATGATCACTGACCACATGATCACATGATCACATGATCACATGATCACTGACCACATGACCACATGATCACATGACCACATGATCACTGACCACATGACCACATAATCACATGACGCATGATCACATGATCACATGATCACTGACCACATGACCACATGATCACATGACCACATGATCACATGATCACATACCACATGATCGCATGACCACATGACCACATGATCACTGACCACATGACCACATGATCACTGACCACATGACCACATGATCATGTGATCACATGATCACTGACCACATGATCACATGAACACATGATCACATGATCACTGACCACATGATCACATGATCACTGACCACATGATCACATGACCACATGAACACATAATCACATGATCACTGATCACATGATCACTGACCACATGATCACATGACCACATGATCACATGATCACATGACCGCATGATCGCATGACCACATGACCACATGATCACATGATCACTGACCACATGACCACATGACCACATGATCACATGATCACACTCACACTAGGCCCAGTTGGTACCGTGCTTAAGCATAATTGCCCCCCCCCCCCCCCATTCCCCCCCTGGCCTGCACTCACATTGCTCCAGGACTAACGGGACTTGAGCACGTTTTGTTCAGGATTTTCAGATGAATCCTAAAGTCTCGCCGTTATGAGATGAAACAGGCTGAATGATAGAATCTTAAATCATGATCATGTTTTGTTGTGTGTTTGTGCAGGTCGAGGGGGGCAGTGAGACCCCCAGTGTGTCGGAGAACAGTGGGGATCTGTCTCGCTCTTTCCTGCTCACCATCAACCTTAAGGAAGGACGAAACCTGGTGATCAGAGACCGCTGTGGTAATTCAATTCAATTCAATTCAATTTTATTTGTATAGCGTCAACTCATAACAAGTGTTATCTCAAGACACTTTACAAAAAGCAGGTAAAATACCTTACTCTTTGTCTGTTAACATTACAAAAGAGCAGGTAAAAAGACCTTACTCATTGTTATGTTACAAAAGAGCAGGTAAAAGACCTTACTCATTGTTATGTTACAACAATATGTTCTGGCAGGCCGTCAACCAGCGATCTTGAGGAGCCTGAGAGCTCAAGAGCTCTCAGGAAAGTAGGTGGTTAGTGACTGAGATTTACAGATAGATACATGCAGTAATATGATGTACTGTATATGCACAGAGAGAGAGAGAGAGAGAGAGAGAGAGAGAGAGAGAGGAGCTCAAGGTGCCAGTTCCCCCGGTAGTCTAAGCCTATAGCAGCATAAGTAAGAGCTGGTCTACACCAGCACCGGCCCTAACTATAAGAATTATCAAATAGGAATATTTTAAGTCTATTCTTAAAAATACAGACTGTGTCTGCTTCCCGGACCCCAGCTGGAAGGCGGTTCCAGAGGAGAGGAGCCCGATAACTGAAGGCTTTACCTCCCATAGTACACTTAGAGACTGTAGGTACCACCAGCAGGCCTGCACTCCGGGACCGCAACGCTCTCGAGGGACAATACGGCACTAGTAGCTCCTTAAGATAAGATGGTGCCTGGCCATTTAGAGCTTTGTAGGTGAGAAGAAGGATCTTGAATTCTATTCTAGACTGTATAGGGAGCCAGTGCAGAGAAGCCAAGACAGGAGTGATGTGGTCCCTTTTCCTGGTTAGGAAAAGGGACTTCATTGATACATAGAGCTGAGTATCATCTGCATAACAATGAAACTGTATGGAGTGTTTCCTCATAATATTTCCCAGAGGAAGCATATATAATGTAAAGAGAATTGGTCCAAGCACTGAACCTTGTGGGACTCCATGGCAAACTTTTGTGTGCATAGAGGACTCATTATTAACATGTACAAACTGAGATCGGTCTGATGAGTAGGATTCAAACCAACTTAAAGCAGTCCCTGTAATTCCAAGTAAATGTTCTAGTCTGTACAACAGGATCTGATGGTCAATGGTGTCAAAAGCAGCACTAAGATCTAACAAGACGAGCACAGAGAGAAGTCCCCTGTCTGAAGCTAGAAGTAGATCATTTGTAACTTTAACTAGTGCAGTCTCAGTGTTTTGGTGGACTCTAAATCCTGACTGAAACTCCTCAAATAAATTGTTGTCATGGAGAAAGTCACACAGCTGATTAGCTACCACCTTCTCCAGGATCTTTGAGATAAAAGGAAGGTTGGATATAGGCCTATAGTTAGCCAGAGTTCCTGAATAGAGTAGGTTTTTTAAGTAGAGGTTTGATTACTGCTACTTTAAATGCCTGTGGTACATAGCCTGCCAGTAAAGACGAATTGATCATATCTAATATAGAGTTGCTAACTAAAGGAAAGACTTCCTTAAACAGCTTGGTTGGGATTGGGTCTAAAAGACAGGTTGACGGTTTCGACACAGAAAAAATGGAATATAGCTCTGAAAGGTCGATAGGAGAAAAACAGTTGAGACTAATAACTGGTCCTGGAACTGTCTCTGTCGTATCAAACATATCTGCACCAGGTAAGGGCAGGAGGTTACTAATTTTGTCTCTGATGTCTAGAATTTTGTTGTTGAAAAAGCTCAGGAAATCATTACTGCTGAGGGCTAAAGGAATACAAGGCTCAATGGAGCCATGACTCTCTGTCAGCCTGGCTACAGTGCTGAAAAGGTATCTAGGATTGCCTTTGTTTTCCTCGATTAGAGAGGAGTAGTAGGCAGCTCGAGCGTGACGTAGAGCCTTCATATATCTTCTATGACTATCCTGCCAGAATAAACAAGATTCTACCGTTTTGGTCGAGCGCCATATTCTTTCAAAATTCTGGGACGATTGTTTTAGAGTACGGGTTTCTGAGTTGAACCATGGAGCTAGTCTCTGCTGTTTTAGGGGAGCAATCGAATCCAGAGTAACTCTCAGTGAATCCACTGCACTATCAACAAACTGATCTAGCTGAGAGGGACTAAAGCTATCATAAGAGTTTCCAACTGGGTTGAAACACGGTACTGAATCAAAAGCAGCTGAAATAGCTTCCTTAAATCTAGCTACAGCACTATCAGATAAACTTCTAGAGAGCACACCTCTTCCAAGCAGAGGTAATTCTGGCAGGACAAAGTCGAAAATAATAAGGAAATGGTCTGATAGAAGAGGATTTTCAAGGAAAACTGTAAGGTTATGGATTTCAATGCCATAAGCTAAAACAAGATCCAGGGTGTGGTTAAAACGATGAGTAGGTTCGTTTACACCCTGGGTGAAACCAATAGAGTCTAATAATGACATGAAAGCTGTGCTAAGGCTATCATTACCAACATCCACATGGATATTGAAGTCACCTACAACAATTATTCTATCACTGCTAAGGACTAAATCTGATAAAAAATCTGCAAATTCAGATAGAAACTCAGAATATGGACCAGGAGGGCGGTAAACTACAACAACTAGAACTGGCTGAAAGGTTCTTGAGACTGGATGTGAAAGACTAAGAACAAGGCTTTCAAAAGAAGAAAAATTCAGCTTTGGTCGAGGGTTAACTAGAAGACCAGAATTAAAAATAGCTGCTACACCTTGTCCGGTGTCTCGAGGTATATGAGTACTAAAATGACTGGCAGCAGCCAGGTTTCAGTCAAAAAAAGTAAATCAATATGCTGATCTGATATCAGATCATTCACTAAAAGAGATTTGGATGCTAAGGACCTAATGTTCAAAAGTCTGCAGTGAATCTTCTGATTTTTTAGCAAAATCGTATTCGTAGTTTTGATTCTAATGAGATTTTGACGATTTACGCCGTTTGGATGACTTATAAAAACGGGTCTGGGCCGGGGGACAGACACAGTACCTATAGTATAACTACAGTTCGATTCAGAATTACAGCTATAGTGACTGGGAGACAGATCTAAGTGTAAGACTGCAGCTCTGCCTCCTGGTCTGAACTCTGTGTTGTTGTCAAGGTTTTGGACTAATAACCTCTGCTATGTTTCTAGATAATAGAGCTGCACCGTCCAAAGTGGGATGGATGCCGTCTCTAGCTAGCAGACCAGGTTTTCCCCAAAAAGACTGCCAGTTATCTATGAAGCCCACATCGTGTGCTGGACACCACCTCGACAGCCAGCGGTTGAGTGATGACATGTGGCTATACGTATATATGTACATAGTATATACATATACTATATGTCATCACTGGTCTGATTTGGGAGGGGTCCAGAGAACACTACGGAGTCCGACATCGTCTTAGTACACACTGACTCCACATTAACCTCAGTGACTTCCGACTGGCGTAGTCGGGAGTCATTAGTGCCGACATGAATTACGATTATATCAAATCTACCTTTAATCTTTGTCAGCAACTTTAAATGAGATGCGATGTCGCCCCCTCTGGCCCCGGGGATACACCTAACTATGCCCGCTGACTTCGCTAGCTTCACGTTTCGGACGATGGAGTCTCCAATAATCAGAGTTTTATTCTCAGTGTGTCGCTGAGTGGAGAAAATTAGTTTGAAACGTGAAGTGGTTGGTGGGGAACCGTGTGCTTCGATTTTCGACCATGCTTCCCTCGGACAGTAACCCAGCCACCGCCTCCCGGCTGCTCGGGAGCTACCGGGGGGGAAGCCAAGCTATGTCTGCCCACACCGGCTACAGGTGGCTGGCTAACTACTGCTGCATACGATGACTCTGACTCAATGGTGCGGAGCCGTCTCTCTAACTCAGACACCCTCGCCTCCAAAGCTAAAAATAAACTACATTTCTTACATGTATCATTATCACTAAAGGAGGACGAGGAGTAACTTAACATCTGACACGAAGAGCAGGAGAGAGCAGGAGAGGGAGAGACAGAAAAAGAAGCCATTGTAAGTAAAGCTAACTGCTAAGCTAGGCTAAGAGTAGGTAACACAGTACAGAGGAGAACAGAACAGAAACAGAAAATGATGCAATATGCTCACTCCGTAGCTCACTGCTCAGGTGCTGCTCGCTGCTCTGCTCAGGTGTTCAGGTAAGAACGCCATCGTGTGACTGTAAACAACATATTCCAATAATGAAGAGGTGGACGTGGTGTAACGGTTTGTCAGGAGGTTTAAAACCCGCCTCAGCTCCAGCTCTCAGCCTGTCGTTAGGTTGACTGAAAGTTAGACTGAGACAGCATTTCCAGCATGGAGACCGCCATCGATGGGACTCCAGCGCCCCCTGCAGGGACAGACGGGGGACATCACTCAGGCTTCAAACATTCATACTTACAGTGTATGGGTCTGTCTCACAGTCCAGAACTGACCCACTATAAAGAACTAATAACAGGTCCCACGCTGCGCGGTGCTTTGTTTTCTGAGTAGATCACCATGGTAACTCATGCTGAACATACAACCTGCTGTTAGCAAGACAACAAAATGTATAAAACTCTGACTGACCAATCAGATCTCAGGGGAGGAGAGAAAGAGACGTGTGTTTCCTGTTTAAATTAGTTCTTTTAAATCCATGATTGTAGAATATATTATTAAAGCTTTACAGAAATGAAGTGACATGAGCCGTTCATATAGTGGTCCACTTCCTGGTTTGAGCACACTCTTCACTTCTCCCGCTGACCGCTGGAAGAGGTGGTCTCTGGCACGATGTGTTTTCGAGGTCCAAGAGCACCTCTTCAAGCGGACTTGGTACATTTATGTTCACACTGATCACATGAACCGGACTTTGAGATCAAGTGTACTTGGATCTGGACCTGGGTCACTAATGTGACACCAGCCACCATGTGTTGGTTCTGAGCTACATACCGAGGTGTCATCATGTGACCTACAAGTACGCTCTGCCAATGAAAGGCGTCTGATCCAACCTTCACAACAGGGTCCTAAGTCTCTGACTAGGCTCTTCTCCTCTGTCGCCCCCCGGTGGTGGAATGAACTTCCAAACTCCATGTGATCTGCAGAGTCCCTCTGCACCTTTAAGAAAAAGCTAAAGACCCAGCTCTTTATGAATACCTACTAACTTAATGATGATGGTCTCCATATTATTGATGATGATGATGGTAATGACGATGGTTTTTGTTTGATAACGACGACTTATAAGATGGTTTCTATACTGATTAGAGCTCTCAAGAACTGCCCTCAATGTTGTGCTTTGCCTCTGGTCACTTCCTGTCAGCACCTGTGTGTCCAATCAGACTCAAAGCTGATCGTTTGCTCTTACTCACATTGTTCCCTTTTTTCTAGATCCTTGCTTGTGTTGTTCTTACTCTCTGATGTACGTCGCTTTGGATAAAAGAGTCTGCTAAGTGAATTGTAGGATTGTAGGTGACGTACAGGTGACGGAGCACTGCTTTACTTTTCTTACTTCCTCCGCCTCAGGTATTATTTTTCTCCCGTCATTATTCATTGTTGAAGTCACACACAGGAAGTCTTATCTTAAATCCCTTTTAGTTTCCTGATATCACTAACTCAAGACCCCACATGCGTTCAGAGGGTACTAGAGGATCATGCCGTGGTCGCTCACTTTTATTGCTCTTATATGATTCCTGAGAATCCAGAGACGGCTGACGATCAGGTTCACTCCTGCAGTGGAACAGCCGGGGCCGGATTCCTCTTAGCGTATACGGACCTGTCTGAACCACACCCAGCATTCACTGTTCCATGTGAGGGTTCCAGCTCATGTGTCAGTGTGTGTACACAAGCAGCCGGCGAGTTAATACAGGACGGCGAGCAGATCTTATTCTCTTTGTAAAGCAGCCTGTAATGATTCTGTTTGATCAGCTGTATGCTCGGCAGCTTCTCTGTGTTGTCCAAAAAACAATGGGCGGTTGCCAACGGTTACCGTGTAAAAAGAGGAAGGTGAGATAAGTTTCAGCTGGTTATTTATTTATTTCATAGATTTGTATTATCCTTCACTGAGGTTAATATTGAATTGATATCAAACTTATTTGTGTTTTTGGTGGTACAAGTTTGTCAGTGCAGACCCCCTCAGACCTCATCAGACCCCCTCAGACCTCTTTAGACCTACTCAGACCCCTTCAGTACGCCTCAGACCCCCTCCGACCTCATCAGACCTCATCAGTTCTCATCAGACCCCTTCAGACCCCTTTAGACCTACTCAGACCCCCTCAAATCCCTCAGACCCCCCCGACCTCATCAGACCTCATCAGTTCTCTTCAGACCCCCTCAGACCCCTTCAGACCTCATCAGACCCCCTCAGACCTCATCAGTTCTCATCAGACCCCCTCAGACCCCTTCAGACCTCAGAGGGGGGTAATCTACGGAGAGCCTGAAGGGACACATTGATGGTTCTGGTTAAAGTTCAGGTTTTAAATAATTTGATTTCAGCAACACGTTCAGCCTTTAAAGAGACCGGACAGTAGATCAGGGAGCCGGATTCAAACCGGGGCCGCCCGCTTTGAGTACAGCCTCTGTACATGGGGTTCACAAACTAACCAGTAGGCCACGATGTCCCTCATCTGTTTAACACTGGGAAAGTGTTTCATTTAGAAAGGGCTGGTTCCATTCTGCTTCATGAAGGATTCTTCACACAAACAAAGTCTCTAACCCTAAACTCGGGGGGGGAGTTTGAATCTTCAGAGGACTAGAAGCAGCTCAGGTCCACATTCACACTATGCGTGTGATGAAAGAAAAGGAGGTTTATACACCCACCCCCCACCCCCGCTTTCACAGGGGAAGCAGCGATCTGATTGGCTTGTGTTTCAGGAAGTTGTGGTCCCATCGGTTGGGGAGAAAACCACATCCTCAATATGAAAGATGACGAGGTCACAGGTCGGCCCGTTTACTGGAAACTAGAACGGGGGGGCGGGGGGGCTCGTCATGAAGTCAAACAAACTGCTCACAGCATGAAGTCTTCAGCT
This sequence comes from Labrus bergylta, assembly GCF_963930695.1. Classification (NCBI taxonomy): domain Eukaryota; kingdom Metazoa; phylum Chordata; class Actinopteri; order Labriformes; family Labridae; genus Labrus; species Labrus bergylta. The sequence goes on from NC_089197.1 coordinate 213,693, forward strand.
GGCTACGCTTTAATAAACTGATCTTTTTCAGGAACCAGCGACCCGTATGTGAAGTTCAAACTGGAGGGAAAAACCTTCTACAAGAGCAAAGTGGTTTATAAAGACCTGAACCCCATATGGAACGAGACCTTCTCCTTACCTGTGAAGGACCTGAGCCAGAAACTTTATGTCAAGGTAGCTCTCTCTTTTCATCATTCAGTTCTTACTCACACCTCCTACACCGTCTTTATCTAACGCTATCCTCTGCTCATGAGAATAAGAAATACTTCACCTGAAGAGAGAGAGAGACCTGCAGCTGTTTGGGGGTCGGGCGACACATTAAGGACATATTTTATAATTTTATAATATTATTATTTTATTATTTTATAACTTTATTACTTTATTATTTTATTACTTTATTATTTTATTATTTTATTATTTTATTATTTTGTTATTTTATTATTGTATTACTTTATTATTTTATTATTTTATTATTCTATTACTTTATTGTTTTATTACTTTATTATTTTATTATTTTATTATTTGGTTATTTTATTATTGTATTATTTTATTACTTTCTTATTTTCTTATTTTCTTATTTTATTACTTTATTACTTTGTGATTTTATGATTTTATTACTTTATTACTTTATTACTTTATGATTTTATGATTTTATGATTTTATTACTTTATTATTTTATTACTTTGTGATTTTATGATTTTATTACTTTACTACTTTATTACTTTCTTATTTTATTACTTTCTTATTTTATTACTTTATTACTTTATTATTTTATTACTTTATTACTTTGTGATTTTATTACTTTATTACTTTATGATTTTATGATTTTATGATTTTATTACTTTATTATTTTATTACTTTGTGATTTTATGATTTTATTACTTTATTACTTTATTACTTTATGATTTTATTACTTTATTATTTTATTACTTTATTACTTTATTACTTTGTGATTTTATGATTTTATTACTTTATTACTTTATTACTTTATGATTTTATGATTTTATTACTTTATTATTTTATTACTTTATTACTTTGTTATTTTATTACTTTATTACTTTGTGATTTTATGATTTTATTACTTTATGATTTTATTACTTTATTACTTTATTATTTTATTACTTTATTACTTTGTGATTTTATTACTTTATTACTTTATTATTTTATGATTTTATGATTTTATTACTTTATTATTTTATTACTTTATTACTTTATTATTTTATTATTTTATTACTTTATTACTTTATTACTTTATTATTTTATTACTTTATTACTTTGTCATTTTATGATTTTATTACTTTATTACTTTATTACTTTATGATTTTATTACTTTATTACTTTATTACTTTATTATTTTATTACTTTATTACTTTATCACTTTATTACTTTATTAATTTATTTTTTTACTACTTTATTACTTTATTACTTTATTACTTATTTTATTATTTTATTACTTTATTACTTTATTATTTTACTACTTTATTACTTTATTATTTTACTACTTTATTACTTTATTATTTTATTACTTTATTACTTATTTTATTATTTTATTACTTTATTACTTTATTACTTTATTATTTTACTACTTTATTACTTTATTATTTTACTACTTTATTACTTTATTACTTTATTATTTTTCTTTTTCTTGAACAGCTGCAGTCAGTCGTCCCCTCATTAGGTGTCTCTGTGACCATGTTAGTTCAGGTGATCTCTCGCTGTAACCCTAACCCTCTCACTCTTCTTACCTGACAGGTGTACGACCGTGACCTGACCACAGATGACTTCATGGGCTCTGCTGGTGTCACCCTGAGTGACCTGGAGATGGACAGGTGAGCCTCACTCTGAGCCAGGGTAGTATCTGAGGGGGGGTCTTCTGATATTCACATTAAGATAATCATGGCCTTTAGTTCAGATTCAGATTCTCTTTATTCTAAGAGGACGTTAGTTTAACAGCAGGAGCTCACACAAGACATGAACAGTCAGATGTTTGAAGTCAGACCTGTGGAGCTCAGAACCAACATGTACAGAGCCATGTGGAAGTGTGCAGGCAGAGCAACCTGTGGGCTGATGGGAGTTTAGGGAGACCTCGGGGAGGCCCTGACTCTCAGTCTGGGAACCCCTGTGTTTTAAACCCTGATGACCTCTGTTACTTGATCTTCCTCTGATCATAAATCTGTTTGACTGATGATTACAAACACGATCTGAGTGAGGACTGAATTTTTCATATGAACAAAACATCACGCCTTGTCCATTTAGTACGTTTGTCTTCATGAATATTTAATACGGGGCATTTCTGTCCTAACGTGTAAAATACTGGGAGTAGAACATTTTAAGATTTATTATTGGGCTTTTTCGTGCCTTTAATGCAGAGAGAGGACAGTGGATAGAGTCAGAAACCAGAGAGAGAGAGAGGACAGTGGATAGAGTCAGAAACCAGAGAGAGAGAGGACAGTGGATAGAGTCAGAAACCAGAGAGAGAGAGAGGACAGTGGATAGAGTCAGAAACCAGAGAGAGAGAGGACAGTGGATAGAGTCTGAAACCAGAGAGAGAGAGGACAGTGGATAGAGTCTGAAACCAGAGAGAGAGAGGACAGTAGATAGAGTCAGAAACCAGAGAGAGAGAGGACAGTGGATAGAGTCTGAAACCAGAGAGAGAGAGGACAGTGGATAGAGTCAGAAACCAGAGAGAGAGAGAGGACAGTGGATAGAGTCAGAAACCAGGGAGAGAGAGAGGACAGTGGATAGAGTCAGAAACCAGGGAGAGAGAGAGGACAGTGGATAGAGTCAGGGAGAGAGAGAGGGGACAGTGGATAGAGTCAGAAACCAGAGAGAGAGAGGACAGTGGATAGAGTCTGAAACCAGGGAGAGAGAGGACAGTGGATAGAGTCTGAAACCAGAGAGAGAGAGGACAGTGGATAGAGTCGGAAACCAGAGAGAGAGAGAGGACAGTGGATAGAGTCAGAAACCAGAGAGAGAGAGGACAGTGGATAGAGTCTGAAACCAGAGAGAGAGAGAGGACAGTGGATAGAGTCTGAAACCAGAGAGAGAGAGGACAGTGGATAGAGTCAGAAACCAGAGAGAGAGAGGACAGTGGATAGAGTCAGAAACCAGAGAGAGAGAGAGGACAGTGGATAGAGTCTGAAACCAGAGAGAGAGAGGACAGTGGATAGAGTCGGAAACCAGAGAGAGAGAGAGGACAGTGGATAGAGTCAGAAACCAGAGAGAGAGAGGACAGTGGATAGAGTCAGAAACCAGAGAGAGAGAGAGGACAGTGGATAGAGTCAGAAACCAGAGAGAGAGAGAGGACAGTGGATAGAGTCAGAAACCAGAGAGAGAGAGGACAGTGGATAGAGTCTGAAACCAGAGAGAGAGAGAGGACAGTGGATAGAGTCAGAAACCAGAGAGAGAGAGAGGACAGTGGATAGAGTCAGAAACCAGAGAGAGAGAGAGAGGACAGTGGATAGAGTCTGAAACCAGAGAGAGAGAGGACAGTGGATAGAGTCTGAAACCAGAGAGAGAGAGGACAGTGGATAGAGTCTGAAACCAGAGAGAGAGAGGACAGTGGATAGAGTCTGAAACCAGAGAGAGAGAGAGAGGACAGTGGATAGAGTCTGAAACCAGAGAGAGAGAGGACAGTGGATAGAGTCTGAAACCAGAGAGAGAGAGGACAGTGGATAGAGTCTGAAACCAGAGAGAGAGAGAGAGGACAGTGGATAGAGTCTGAAACCAGAGAGAGAGAGGACAGTGGATAGAGTCAGAAACCAGGGAGAGAGAGAGGACAGTGGATAGAGTCTGAAACCAGAGAGAGAGAGGACAGTGGATAGAGTCTGAAACCAGAGAGAGAGAGAGAGGACAGTGGATAGAGTCAGAAACCAGAGAGAGAGAGGACAGTGGATAGAGTCAGAAACCAGAGAGAGAGAGAGAGGACAGTGGATAGAGTCAGAAACCAGGGAGAGAGAGAGGACAGTGGATAGAGTCTGAAACCAGAGAGAGAGAGGACAGTGGATAGAGTCTGAAACCAGAGAGAGAGAGGACAGTGGATAGAGTCTGAAACCAGAGAGAGAGAGAGAGGACAGTGGATAGAGTCTGAAACCAGAGAGAGAGAGGACAGTGGATAGAGTCAGAAACCAGGGAGAGAGAGAGGACAGTGGATAGAGTCAGAAACCAGAGAGAGAGAGGACAGTGGATAGAGTCAGAAACCAGAGAGAGAGAGAGAGGACAGTGGATAGAGTCTGAAACCAGGGAGAGAGAGAGGACAGTGGATAGAGTCAGAAACCAGAGAGAGAGAGGACAGTGGATAGAGTCAGAAACCAGAGAGAGAGAGAGAGGACAGTGGATAGAGTCAGAAACCAGAGAGAGAGAGGACAGTGGATAGAGTCAGAAACCAGAGAGAGAGAGGACAGTGGATAGAGTCTGAAACCAGAGAGAGAGAGGACAGTGGATAGAGTCAGAAACCAGAGAGAGAGAGAGGACAGTGGATAGAGTCTGAAACCAGAGAGAGAGAGGACAGTGGATAGAGTCAGAAACCAGAGAGAGAGAGGACAGTGGATAGAGTCTGAAACCAGAGAGAGAGAGAGGACAGTGGATAGAGTCAGAAACCAGAGAGAGAGAGAGGACAGTGGATAGAGTCAGAAACCAGAGAGAGAGAGAGGACAGTGGATAGAGTCAGAAACCAGAGAGAGAGAGGACAGTGGATAGAGTCTGAAACCAGAGAGAGAGAGGACAGTGGATAGAGTCTGAATCCAGAGAGAGAGAGGACAGTGGATAGAGTCTGAAACCAGAGAGAGAGAGAGGACAGTGGATAGAGTCTGAAACCAGAGAGAGAGAGAGAGGACAGTGGATAGAGTCTGAAACCAGAGAGAGAGAGGACAGTGGATAGAGTCTGAAACCAGAGAGAGAGAGAGGACAGTGGATAGAGTCTGAAACCAGAGAGAGAGAGGACAGTGTATAGAGTCTGAAACCAGAGAGAGAGAGAGGACAGTGGATAGAGTCAGAAACCAGAGAGAGAGAGGACAGTGGATAGAGTCAGAAACCAGAGAGAGAGAGGACAGTGGATAGAGTCTGAAACCAGAGAGAGAGAGAGGACAGTGGATAGAGTCTGAAACCAGAGAGAGAGAGGACAGTGGATAGAGTCTGAAACCAGAGAGAGAGAGGACAGTGGATAGAGTCTGAAACCAGAGAGAGAGAGAGGACAGTGGATAGAGTCAGAAACCAGAGAGAGAGAGGACAGTGGATAGAGTCTGAAACCAGAGAGAGAGAGAGGACAGTGGATAGAGTCTGAAACCAGAGAGAGAGAGAGGACAGTGGATAGAGTCTGAAACCAGAGAGAGAGAGGACAGTGGATAGAGTCTGAAACCAGAGAGAGAGAGGACAGTGGATAGAGTCAGAAACCAGAGAGAGAGAGCGGGGAATGACATGCGGAAGGAGGCCACGGGTGGAAGCGAACCTGGGCCTACTGCTCGAGAAGAGAGTCTCAACACATGGGACGCACGCCCTAACCACTGCGCCACCAGCGCGCCCCAACGGTGTCTGTATTTAACACCTTTATATAGAACGTGCTGATCCAGGAGAGCAGACACACAACAGAGTGCTGCTGTTGTAGGAGGAGACATACAGAACACGTTATACGTTATTTGCCTCTTCCACTGATTCATGTTTTGAGCTTGCAGTCTTCCTGCTTTCTGTCCAAACTCTTCTGAAGTAAACCAGAAGAACACACAAAAACCTTCGATAGTCCCGCCTCCACCAGGTTTACACCTGGTGTCATTCAGGACATTTTCTTAGTAGATCACCTGCAGAACGCCCTCCAACCAAACGTGAAACAAATGTGCAATTTATAACTCTTTAATCTGGATTTTATTAAATCAGACCCTTAAAGGAGCAGAAACTATGCCCCCTAGTGTTTAAAATAGGTACTGCAGTCTAAATTCTAAACATCATAGAGAGCTGTCCCCCCCCCCTCCTCTCTAGAGTGGATGCTCACTCAGGTCACCATGTGGTGGACTCTGAAGCTTCAGTGTTTATCCAGCTCTGCATGGGTCTGTAAACCTTTCTGTGTTCTAACCTCTCTCCATTTTTCAAAAGCATCTCCAATATTGATCCTAGTTTGAGCACGTTTCTGCTCGTGGAGCTTATTAGAAACATGCAGAGGCTTTTTAGGTCGGGTACAATCACTTCTATCTGAACCACTTCTCTTGACCGCTTCCATCACTGCAACACCTGTTGACCTGATAACTGCTCTCATATCAAACCAAGGGGCGTCCAAAACGGCCTCCACTATATATTTTATTTTATTTAACCTTTATTTA
>NC_089197.1:227500-265000 GCF_963930695.1 Labrus bergylta
AAAGAGAGAGAGACCGCCCCCCCTCTGAAAACCAAATGAACATGTCTCATAATAATGGAAGTAGAAAGTTGTGTGTTCTTAAAGAACGTCTTCCTCTCTGTTCTCCGTCCTCAGAGTTTGAAGAGGTCTCTGAAGAACCTGCACGATGTGGGTTTCCTTCAAATCAAAGTGCTGAAGGCTGCAGATCTGCTGTCTGCTGATTTAAACGGTATGTCTGAAGACATTTCTGTTGGTTCTCAGTGGAGAGACGGAGGTGACCGTGTTTCTGTCCTGCAGGGAAAAGCGATCCCTTCTGTGTGCTGGAGTTAGGAAACGACAGGCTGCAGACCCACACGGTTTACAAGAGCCTGAACCCGGACTGGAACCAAGTCTTCACATTGTGAGTTGTTCTCTTTAAAGGAGCAATATGTAACTGAGCCCTAGTGTTTGAAAAGGGTACTGCAGTCTAACCTCTAAAGATTGTTTGTCTCTGCAGCCCTGTTAAAGACATTCATGATGTTCTGATGGTGACCATCTTTGATGAGGACGGAGACAAGGCGCCAGACTTCCTGGGGAAAGTCGCCATTCCTCTGCTCTCGGTACACACACCTCTCCACAAGGCCGTCATGCAGACATTAATCTATTAGAACTTATGAGTGTGTGTGTGTGTGTGTGTGTGTGTGTGTGTGTGTGTGTGTGTGTGTGTGTGTGTGTGTGTGTGTGTGTGTGTGTGTGTGTGTGTGTGTGTGTGTGTGTGTGTGTGTGTGTGTCTGTGTGTGTCTGTGTCTGTGTGAGAACTCCTAGTGTTTATGAGTGTCTGTGTGTATGTGTGTGTGTGTGTGTGTCTGTGTGTGTGTGTGTGTCTGTGTGTGTGTGTGTGTGTGAGTGTGTGTGTCCTGGTGTAAATGAAAGTGAAGCGGGCGCTCACACTCTAGACTGAGGACTTGATAAGATGTAATCCAGTTTGACTGAGGTCAGCACCTGATGCCCTTTCTATCCTGCAGATCCGCAGCGGACAGCAGACGGTCTACCCTTTGAAGAAAGAGGACCTGAGCGGACTGTCGAAGGGGACCATCACTCTGGAGCTGGAGGTTATTTTTAACCCTGTGAGTAAAAGTTCAGTGTGTAAAGAGGACTGCAGGGCGGTGCTTCATGATGCTTCCTCTTCAGGTCAGGGCGGCTCTATGGGCTCTGATTCTATGTTTCATGATGCTTCCTCTTCAGGTCAGGGCGGCTCTATGGGCTCTGATTCTATGTTTCATGATGCTTTCTCTTCAGGTCAGGGCGGCTCTATGGGGTCTGATTCTATGTTTCATGATGCTTCCTCTTCAGGTCAGGGCGGCTCTATGGGCTCTGATTCTATGTTTCATGATGCTTCCTCTTCAGGTCAGGGCGGCTCTATGGGCTCTGATTCTATGTTTCATGATGCTTTCTCTTCAGGTCAGGGCGGCTCTATGGGCTCTGATTCTATGTCTCATGATGCTTTCTCTTCAGGTCAGGGCGGCTCTATGGGCTCTGATTCTATGTCTCATGATGCTTTCTCTTCAGGTCAGGGCGGCTCTATGGGGTCTGATTCTATGTCTCATGATGCTTTCTCTTCAGGTCAGGGCGGCTCTATGGGGTCTGATTCTATGTCTCATGATGCTTTCTCTTCAGGTCAGGGCGGCTCTATGGGCTCTGATTCTATGTCTCATGATGCTTTCTCTTCAGGTCAGGGCGGCTCTATGGGGTCTGATTCTATGTCTCATGATGCTTTCTCTTCAGGTCAGGGCGAGTGTGCGGACGTTCCAGCCAAGAGAGAGGACCTTCATGGAAGACAATGCCAAGTTCTCCAAAAAGGTTTGAATCTGTTCTGAAGACCAGGGTCCTAAAGACCGGCATCCTAAAGACCGGGATCCTAAAGACCAGGGTCCTAAATACCGGGGTCCTAAAGACCAGGGTCCTAAATTCCGGTGTCCTTAAGACTGGGGTCCTAAATACCGGGGTCCTGAAGACCAGGGTCCTGAAGACCAGGGTCCTAAATACCGGGATCCTAAATATCAGTTTCCTAAAGACCAGGGTCCTAAAAACCAGTGTCCTAAAGACCGGGGTTCTAAAGACCGGGGTCCTAGAGACCGGGGTCCTGAAGACCGGGGTCCTAAAGACCGGGGTCCTTAAGACCGGGGTCCTAAAGACCAGGGTCCTAAATACCGGGGTCCTAAATACCGGGGTCCTAAAGACTGGGGTCCTGAAGACCAGGGTCCTAAAGACCAGTTTCCTAAAGACCAGGGTCCTAAAGACCAGGTTCCTAAAGACCGGGGTCCTAAAGACCAATTTCCTAAAGACCATGGTCCTAAAGACCATTTTCTTAAAGACCGGGGTCCTAAAGACCGGGGTCCTGAAGACCGGGGTCCTAAAGACCAGGGTCCTAAAGACCAGTTTCCTGAAGACCGGGGTCCTGAAGACCGGGGGATCCCAAAGACCGGGGTCCTGAAGACTGGGGTCCTGAAGACTGAGGGATCCTAAAGACTGGGGTCCTAAAGACCAGGGTCCTAAAGACCAGTTTCCTGAAGACCAGGGTCCTGAAGACCGGGGTCCTAAAGACCCGGGTCCTGAAGACCGGGGGATCCTAAAGATCGGGGTCCCCAAGACCAGGTTCCTGATCAACACCTGAAGAGTCTTTGTTATCTGTCAGGCTGCAGCAGGTCTTAATGAAAGGAACGCTTCAATGAGCGTCCATGTTTACGATATAGAGAGTTCTCTTTAGAGTTCAGAATCAGAATCAGGATCAGAATCAGGATCAGGATCAGAATCAGAATCAGAATCAGGAGCAGAATCAGAATCAGGATCAGGATCAGGATCAGGATCAGAATCAGAATCAGAATCAGAATCAGAATCAGGATCAGAATCAGAATCAGGTTTATTGATCAGGTGTGCTCACACACACAATGAATGTAACTTTAGTGAACTGTGCTCTCTTATGTTCAGGTACAACATTAAATATCAACAATAAACACAATAAGAAAAAACTAATATTTCACATGAACATGAAACTGAGTCCATTAACATGTCGATTACAGTGTTTACATAAAAAACATGACATGACGTCTTCACTGTCACTCAACAAACGCCATGACTCATCTTCTAAAACAACGCCATGACTCATCAATAAAAACAACGCCATGACTCACCAATAAAAACAACGCCATGACTCATCAATTAAAACAACGCCATGACTCACCAATAAAAACAACGCTATGACTCATCAATAAAAACAACGCCATGACTCACCAATAAAAACAACGCCATGACTCACCAATAAAAACAACGCCATGACTCATCAATAAAAACAACGCTATGACTCACCAATAAAAACAACGCCATGACTCACCAATAAAAACAACGCCATGACTCATCAATAAAAACAACGCCATGACTCATCAATGAAAACAACGCCATGACTCATCTTCTAAAAGAACGCCGTGACTCATCAATAAAAACAACGCCATGACTCATCAATAAAAACAACGCAACGCAGCCCTAAAATCCATCAGAGTCTCAGCGAGTCCTTCAGACTAATGGGACCTGGATCATCATCACGGTCCTGAGGGGACCCGGGTCATCATCACGGTCCTGAGGGGACCTGGATCATCATCCCGGTCTTGAGGGGACCCGGGTCATCATCACGGTCTTGAGGGGACCCGGGTCTTCATCACGGTCCTGAGGGGACCCGGGTCTTCATCCCGGTCCTGAGGGGACCCGGGTCATCATCACGGTCTTGAGGGGACCCGGTTCTTCATCACGGTCCTGAGGGGACCCGGGTCATCATCACGGTCTTGAGGGGACCCGGGTCTTCATCATGGTCCTGAGGGGTACCACAACGCCCTCTTCACGTGCACCAGCAGAGCGTTCATGCTGCTCCCAGCTGACGTAAAGTCCAGCTCGGGGGGGGGGGGGGGGGGTCTTTAGCTTCTTTAAAGATGAAAGAAACCGGGTCAGAAGAGGTCAAAGGTCGCTGGTCACTTAGTCCCCGTGGCGTCTGGATAATTAGAGTTAAGGAAGTAAAAACATTTAGCTGTTAGCTCAGACGCTAGGAGCACAGAGGGTCTTTCCTGGTCATGTTGAACGGGTCTTAATTGACCCCGACGGCGCCCTGTTCTGTTGCATTAGTTTGATTTACAGTGTGTAGGACAGAGTGTGAGACGGGGAGCCTGACTGTCTGTACTCCCCACAAAGACTCTTTGTTGGCAGACAATGCATCGCTTGCTAACGCTGAAATTGGCTTACACACGGCGCCCTGGGACGGTAAGGGGCGGGGTCTGTTGGACGTGTCAGTTGATAAAATCAGGTCAGATTACTGACAGAAAGTCCAAAACACATTCTCATTATTCCCCTCCCTGACTCCACATTTCAAACATCTGAAATATAATTTCGTGTTTGTGTCTTTCAGGCTCTGGCGAGGAACGTGCTGCGTGTTCAGACGCTGTACAGGGCGATCGTCTCCACGCTGCGCTACATCAAAAGCTGCTTCCAGTGGGAGAGCGTTCAGAGGAGCCTGCTCGCCTTCCTGGTGATTTAACTCTTTATCTGCATGTCTCTGTGTTTCTCTCTCACACACAATCTCAATCACTGCGCTGTCGGCGCCCGCTTGGCCCCGCCTCTGTGGCTTGCTTTTTAGGGTTGCGTGTCTCGAGGAGTTAAGCCTCAGCTGGAGCGGGGACGTCCCAGCGGACAACTCATTAACCCTCCGTCCAATCTGTGCTGGGTTTGATTTAGACCCCATCATGTAGACGTCCAATCAAAAGGCTCATTGTGTCCATCCAGCTGTTTGATACAGATGTTAGGACGGGAACACAGGACGAGCCCCTCTGAATCTTCAGTGTTAGGACGGGGACACGGGACGAGCCCCTCTGAATCTTCAGTGTTAGGACGGGAACACGGGACGAGCCCCTCTGAATCTTCAGTGTTAGGACGGGAACACAGGACGGGACACGGGACGAGCCCCTCTGAATCTTCAGTGTTAGGACGGGAACACAGGACGAGCCCCTCTGAATCTTCAGTGTTAGGACGGGAACACAGGACGGGACACGGGACGAGCCCCTCTGAATCTTCAGTGTTAGGACGGGAACACAGGACGAGCCCCTCTGAATCTTCAGTGTTAGGACGGGGACACGGGACGATCCTCTCTGAATCTTCAGTGTTAGGACGGGGACACGGGACAGGACACGGGACGAGCCCCTCTGAATCTTCAGTGTTAGGACGGGGACACGGGACGATCCTCTCTGAATCTTCAGTGTTAGGACGGGGACACAGGACGGGACACGGGACGAGCCCCTCTGAATCTTCAGTGTTAGGACGGGAACACGGGACGATCCTCTCTGAATCTTCAGTGTTAGGACGGGGACACGGGACGATCCTCTCTGAATCTTCAGTGTTAGGACGGGAACACAGGACGGGAACACGGGACGAGCCCCTCTGAATCTTCAGTGTTAGGACGGGAACACAGGACGGGAACACGGGACGAGCCCCTCTGAATCTTCAGTGTTAGGACGGGAACACAGGACGGGAACACGGGACGAGCCCCTCTGAATCTTCAGTGTTAGGACGGGGACACGGGACGATCCCCTCTGAATCTTCAGTGTTAGGACGGGGACACGGGACGAGCCCCTCTGAATCTTCAGTGTTAGGACGGGGGCGCGGGACGATCCCCTCTGAATCTTCAGTGTTAGGACGGGGACACGGGACGAGCCCCTCTGAATCTTCAGTGTTAGGACGGGGACGCGGGACGAGCCCCTCTGAATCTTCAGTTTTAGGACGGGGACACGGGACGAGCCCCTCTGAATCTTCAGTGTTAGGACGGGGACACGGGACGAGCCCCTCTGAATCTTCAGTGTTAGGACGGGGACACGGGACGAGCCCCTCTGAATCTTCAGTGTTAGGACGGGGACACGGGACGAGCCCCTCTGAATCTTCAGTGTTAGGACGGGGACGCGGGACGAGCCCCTCTGAATCTTCAGTGTTAGGACGGGAACACAGGACGAGCCCCTCTGAATCTTCAGTGTTAGGACGGGGACGCGGGACGAGCCCCTCTGAATCTTCAGTGTTAGGACGGGAACACAGGACGAGCCCCTCTGAATCTTCAGTGTTAGGACGGGAACACGGGACGAGCCCCTCTGAATCTTCAGTGTTAGGACGGGGACACGGGACGAGCCCCTCTGAATCTTCAGTGTTAGGACGGGAACACGGGACGAGCCCCTCTGAATCTTCAGTGTTAGGACGGGGACACGGGACGAGCCCCTCTGAATCTTCAGTGTTAGGACGGGGACACGGGGAGTGGCTGCTGATCTTTTTTTTTATCCTTCTCCATTCAAAGCAAACAGCCTTTTGTGTTTTAACTCTGCAGGAAACTGAGGTCATGGAGAGTTCCTCTTGTTGTTACAGTATGCGTCCTGTAGATGGCACTAAAGATTTGCTGAATGCCTTCACATGAGGCGGCTGCTGAACAGATACTGTACCCCCGCCAACAGCACACTCTGTTCAATTTGCTGTGAAAATGGGAGTTTCTGCACAGAGTTGTTATCTGATCAGAAGCTGCTGTTGGCGCTCTGAGCTGTGCGTTTAGAAATTGTGGCGTCCGGGGTCGGAGCGCTTTGAGCACAAACAGCTTTCAATGAACATGTTCAACACACACTGAGGGAGAAATAATATATACAAAAATACACAACTCCCCCTGAGAAATATTGTTGTTTAGCCTGACAGCTTCGACACACACACGCAGACACACACACACACACACACGCAGACACACACACACGCAGACACACGCACACACACGCACACACACACACACGCACACACACACAGACACAGACACACACACACACGCAGACACACACACACACACACACGCACACACACACACGCAGACACACGCACACACACACACACAGACACGCACACACACACACGCAGACACACACACACACACACACGCACACACACGCACGCACGCGCACACACACACACACACACACACACACACACACACCCTCCCACTGCTGCAGAGTGTTTGAGAGACAGTACCATCTGTACTCATGTTTTCACACTTGCTGCCTTTTCAAGCCTCAGTGAGAAGAAATCAATGTCTGCTTAATATCTCTGCATGAGAGTGATGGAGCGACGCTTCGCTCTGCATGGACAGACGAAGACGATCTACCTGCAACACCTGCCAAGTGTCACACACACCTTCATGCACAACTCTTCAGTCACAGTGTTTCCTTCTCTATCTTCACTTTATTTCATGTTTCATCTTCTTTCTCCTGCTGCATCGTCTGCAAACTCTCTCCTCCTGACAATCCCTCTTTTATAATCCTGATTGTATTCAATGTTGACGTCCTGAAATATGAAGCTTTTGTATAATCATATTGTATTTAAAGTGATGCTGGAAACCAGACATCCAGGTCTCAGAAGCTTTGGGCAGAAAATACACAAATGTAATACAAAGGAAGTGTGAATGCACAGATTCCCCCTGATCACCTCTCCAACTCTACACAATGTCTTCATCTGTTAAAAGAGTAAAATTATTTAGTAAAAAAGAAATGCCACACATTTCATTGAATGTCTGATGTGTGACGTTTGATAAAGGGCTTATTATTCGCACATCATGGAGGTGCAGAGACATTCAAAAACAGCAGCGAAAAACAGCAGAAACCAGAGAAGTTCTTAAGGTGCTGATTAAAAACAATCTTCTTCCTTTTCTTGCGGCTGTTCAGTTTTCAGAGTCAGAAAAAAGTTGCTTTCAGTTTGAGGCTCCTCAGAATCAGGAGGTGTTTCTTCTGAACTTACCTTTAACTGTTTGTCTGCATTGAGACTGAAACACACATAAAATGTGTTGTTGTTGTTGTTGTTGAGTCGATATGACACAGGTCATAACTCTTTACATATACAGTGTGTGTGTCTTTAAAACCACCAGTTAGGGATTTATTTTCTTTATGGTCTCTGAACCAGTCAGGACTTCATGTTAATGTCATTTTAAGAACCTTCCCGAATACAAATTGTGAATTTTTAACTTCAACATTTAAAGGACAGAAATGCTCATTCTAGTGTTGTCAGGTGTTATTTAGTGCTAAAATCACCGTTAGCTTGTTTGACTTTAGTGCTAAAATCACCGTTAGCTTGTTTGACTTTAGTGATAAAATCACCGTTAGCTTGTTTGACTTTAGTGCTAAAATCACAGTTAGCTTGTTTGACTTTAGTGCTAAAATCACCGTTAGCTTGTTTGAGTTTAGTGCTAAAATCACCGTTAGCTTGTTTGACTTTAGTGATAAAATCACCTTTAGCTTGTCTGACTTTAGGGATAAATCACCGTTAGCTTGTTTGACTTTAGTGCTAAAATCACCGTTAGCTTGTTTGACTTTAGTGCTAAAATCACCGTTAGCTTGTTTGACTTTAGTGCTAAAATCACCGTTAGCTTGTTTGACTTTAGTGATAAAATCACCGTTAGCTTGTTTGACTTTAGTGATAAAATCACCGTTAGCTTGTTTGACTTTAGTGCTCAAATCATTGTTAGCTGATTTAGTGAGAAATGTCTCTGGACTTCTTATTAGTTTTCCACATTGTTTAGTTTAGCGCCTGTCACTGTTCCGCGAAAGTAACTCCGCCTCTAACCCATGACTGGAGCGATGATGTCATCTGAGCATTACCGTGAACATGTTCAGTAGCTGTGCTAACGTTAGGTAGCCTCTCTCTGTGATCTGGATCGTATTTCCAGAGACCGTGTAATGCCTCTCAAGCTGAAACAAGCTTATCACCATCTTTACGGCGTGTGTATTTGTTTCCACCAGAGCGTGGGGGGACCCCTGGGACCCCTTGTGGTCATTACAAAGTCCTCACTAATAAAACAGAACCCTCTCAGAGAGGACTTGGTTTCATCTCCTCTCCCAGGATCTGCTTTGGCTCGTGATGACACAGACCGCAGCACATTAAAGCTGGGGCTGGTCGTGGCGGCGGCGGAGGATGGAGGGGGCGTGATGTCTTTACCAGATGTTCACTTCTATTAGTGCACCCCTTCCCCACGCTGTTTGGCTCGCTGCCATGTTGGCTGGCACTGCCTCTCTGACACCTTCATCCTCTTCTCGTTACCTGAGCCATGACATATGCACACGCGGCTCCCTGTGGCTGCGTGCTCGTCTTTAATGTACACCAGATGAGAGAGACGGAGCAATTAGACTAAAGTGCTTAATGTCAGTGGATATGCAGGGGGCGAGGGTGAGCTCGCCCTGCACAGCATATGCAGAATAAGCGTAGACGGGGAGCACGCCTTTGATAGTGGCGGGGTAGCCTTCATCAGCTTGACCAGTGGCGGTGTGATCAATAGCAGACGGGATCGACCTTTAGCTTGCAGGGATTCAGGATCTATTGGAAGCGTCTAAATGAAGAGGGTTTCCTTTAATCCGCCCTCACTGATGTTTGACCTCTGACCTCCTCTGCCTGCAGGTCTTTGTGGTGACCGTGTGGTACTGGGAGTTCTACATGCTGCCCTTCTTCCTGGTCCTGCTCATCTCCTGGAACTACATGCAGATCCGGTCCGGCCGCGTCCCTCAGGACCTGGTGGGTCCCTGTGTTCATGCTCATCTCTTTATTTTGTTTCTGTTTAAAAGCTGCTTTGTTTCCATAGCAACCAGCTGCGACCATCCAGCTACATGATGATAAAATAAGAAATAATACAGGAGCAAAGAAGCGACATGTGATTCTGTGTTACCACCCCCCCCCCCCCCCCGTGATATTTGTGGTCTGACAGGATGGGGCTGTATCTCTGTTTCTTGTGTGTGCAGCAGCAGCGTCATCCTCTCAGGCTGAAGGTTAGAAATGATGAACCAAAGGTCTTTGTTAAAAAGTTGTGACAGGAGGTAGATGAAATGTTCAAATGCTGATTTTATTTTGAAGTCTGTCGATGTCACAAATGAATGTGATGAGTTTCAGGAGCTTCTATTATTTCATTATTAATCTGCCAGTCATTCATCATTATTATTCACATTATTATTCTGATTCTATAAAAAGGTTCAGCACAGTTTCTAATGTGTTCTGATTGGTTCTTTTGATAGACTTCCTGTCAGCAGGAACAGCTGGAAGCTGCAGGAATATCTCAACCTATTCATCAAATTCTAAACTTTATTTTCCCTTCAACCGATCCATCAATCAATCAATCAATCAATCAATCAATCAATCAATCAATCAATCAGTCAATCCATCAATCAATCAACCAATCAACCAACCACTCAATCAATCAATCAGTCAATCCATCAATCAACCGATCCATCAATCAATCAATCAATCAATCAATCAATCAATCAATCAATCAATCAGTCAATCCATCAATCAATCAACCAACCAACCAACCAATCAACCAATCAACCAATCAATAAATCAATCAGTCAATCAGTCAATCAATCAGTCAACCAATCAACCAATCAATAAATCAATCAGTCAATCAGTCAATCAACCAACCAATCAACCAATCAATAAATCAATAAATCAATCAGTCAATCAACCAATCAATCAACCCTCGAGGTCCCTGCTGGTCCTGCTGACCCTCGAGTTCACTTCTCGCCCTGACCCTGTCTGCTGCTGAACTTCACTCAGAGCCCCAGAATGAGAAAATGTGCAATAATCCATCATCATTAAGGCCCCTGGTTGTGATGTGTAATGGAGTTCTGTGTTTTCTTCCAGGAGAGTATGGATGTGGGAGAGGAAGAGGAGGATGATGAGAAGGTACGTACCTGGTCTGTGACTTCCTGTTCACTCAGCGTCTCCTCTCATTCAAAGTCTGCTTTTTATCTGCGGCTACATTTTGATTCCTGACACCAGATCTAGCATGTCTTTGTAAACACTGAGCTAATGCAGACCACAGCAAGGGGCGGGGCGGGGCGGGGCGGGGCGGGGCGGGGCGGGGCGGGCAGGGTGGGAAGGGGGTCCTGAGCTTAACAAGCTGCTGTGCATCAATATGGAACTAATGGCCCACGGCGGTTAGCAGAACTAATCCTAAACCCACACCTAAATCCTCCACCCTTCTTATGAACATATAAGAAAACGGTTAACCTTTATGTTTGTGACGTTAACGTCGTGGGCGGGGCCAATGATCTGAAAGGTTAGGCCAGTAATGTCGGCTCGATGTTAGCCAAGAAGCTAACGCTAATGCTACTGATCAACTAGCATTCGCTAATAACATGCTGTCTTCAGAGAGCCCGTCGACCTCTCATGAGTCCAAATCTCTGGTTGGATCTGGACCCTCTCAGAGTGTCATCAGTTTCTTCCTGTGTTTGTTTGTTTGTTTGTTTATTTGTTTGTTTGTTTGTTTGTTTCCGAGGAGTCGGAAAGACGCGGGCTGATGGAGAAGATCCACATGGTCCAGGAAACCATCGTCACCCTCCAGACGCTGCTGGACGAGATCGCATGTTTCGGAGAGCGGATTAAAAAGTAAAAGATTTCAAATAGGAAGTAAAAGATTACAAACAGGAAGTAAAAGATTACAAACATTAAAGATTTCATACAGGAAGTAAAAGATTACAAACAGGAAGTAAAAGATTACAAACATTAAAGATTTAATACAGGAAGTAAAAGATTTCAAACAGGAAGTAAAAGATTAAAAACATTAAAGATTTCAAACAGGAAGTAAAAGATTACAAACATTAAAGATTTCATACAGGAAGTAAAAGATTTCATACAGGAAGTAAAAGATTTCAAACAGGAAGTAAAAGATTTCAAACAGGAAGTAAAAGATTTCAAACAGGAAGGGAAAGATTTCAAACAGGACCTGACTCTGGACTGGACTCTGGACCGGAATCTGGACTGGACTCTGGACCTGACTCTGGACTGGACTCTGGACCGGTCTCTGGACCGGATTCAGGACCGGACTCTGGACTGGACTCTGGACCTGACTCTGGACCGGACTCTGTACTCTGGACTGGACTCTGGACCTGATTCTGTACTCTGGACTGGACTCTAGACTGGACTCTGGACTGGACTCTGGACCTGACTCTGGACCGGATTCTGTACTCTGGACTGGACTCTGGACCTGATTCTGTACTCTGGACCTGATTCTGTACTCTGGACTGGACTCTGGACTGGACTCTGGACTGGATTCTGGACCTGACTCTGGACTGGACTCTGGACCTGACTCTGGACCGGACTCTGTACTCTGGACCTGACTCTGGACCTGACTCTGGACCTGACTCTGGACCGGACTCTGTACTCTGGACTGGACTCTGGACCTGACTCTGGACTGGACTCTGGACCTGACTCTGGACCGGACTCTGTACTCTGGACTGGACTCTGGACCTGATTCTGTACTCTGGACTGGACTCTGGACCTGACTCTGGACCTGACTCTGGACCGAACTCTGGACTCTGGACCTGACTCTGGACCGGACTCTGTACTCTGGACTGGACTCTGGACTGGACTCTTGACTGGACTCTGGACTGGACTCTGGACCGGACTCTGTACTCTGGACTGGACTCTGGACCGGAATCTGGACTGGACTCTGGACCTGACTCTGGACTGGACTCTGGACCGGTCTCTGGACCGGATTCAGGACCGGACTCTGGACTGGACTCTGGACCTGACTCTGGACCGGACTCTGTACTCTGGACTGGACTCTGGACCTGATTCTGTACTCTGGACTGGACTCTAGACTGGACTCTGGACTGGACTCTGGACCTGACTCTGGACCGGATTCTGTACTCTGGACTGGACTCTGGACCTGATTCTGTACTCTGGACCTGATTCTGTACTCTGGACTGGACTCTGGACTGGACTCTGGACTGGATTCTGGACCTGACTCTGGACTGGACTCTGGACCTGACTCTGGACCGGACTCTGTACTCTGGACCTGACTCTGGACCTGACTCTGGACCTGACTCTGGACCGGACTCTGTACTCTGGACTGGACTCTGGACCTGACTCTGGACTGGACTCTGGACCTGACTCTGGACCGGACTCTGTACTCTGGACTGGACTCTGGACCTGATTCTGTACTCTGGACTGGACTCTGGACCTGACTCTGGACCTGACTCTGGACCGAACTCTGGACTCTGGACCTGACTCTGGACCGGACTCTGTACTCTGGACTGGACTCTGGACTGGACTCTTGACTGGACTCTGGACTGGACTCTGGACCGGACTCTGTACTGGACTCTGGACCGGACTCTGTACTCTGGACTGGACTCTGGACCTGACTCTGGACTGGACTCTGGACCTGACTCTGGACTGGACTCTGGACCTGACTCTGGACCTGACTCTGGACCGGACTCTGTACTCTGGACTGGACTCTGGACCGGACTCTGGACCGAACTCTGGACTCTGGACCCTGGACCTGACTCTGGACCGAACTCTGGACTCTGGACTGGACTCTGGACCTGACTCTGGACTGGACTCTAGACCTGACTCTGGACCTGACTCTGGACCGGACTCTGGACCGAACTCTGGACTGGACTCTGGACCTGACTCTGGACCTGACTCTGGACTGGACTCTGGACCTGACTCTGGACCTGACTCTGTACTCTGGACTGGACTCTGGACCTGACTCTGGACCGAACTCTGGACTCTGGACCCTGGACCTGACTCTGGACCGAACTCTGGACTCTGGACTGGACTTGAGACTTTGTCCCACCTCTGGTTCAAACTGATCAGTCTGACTTACTTCCTGTTCTTTCAGCACTTTTAATTGGTCGGTGCCCTTTCTGTCCATGCTGGCTTTCCTGATCTTCGTCATGGCAACGATCCTGACGTACTACATCCCCGTACGTTACATCGTGCTGATATGGGGTGAGTCAAGATCCTGGCGATTAGGATGTGTGTGTGTGTGTGTGTGTGTGTGTGTGTGTGTGTGTGTGTGTGTGTGTGTGTGTGTGTGTGTGTGTGTGTGTGTGTGTGTGTGTGTGTGTGTGTGTGTGTGTGTGTGTGTGTGTGTGTGTGTGTGTGTGTACAGACACAAAGAGAAACACGTCTCTGAGTCTTCATGAGGGAAACATGTGATAAAGAAAGCACCATGACTTATTATATATTGTATGAAATATTATATATTTTATGTTTTCACATCTTCAGGAAAACATTAGGGAACACTTTGTCCACAGGGGGCGCCAAAAACACTAAAATCTTTAAATCCTGTTTAAGAAGTAAAAACATATTATTTTCTACGGTGAGCCTAAAGGGACAAAAGAAGATGAGATGATGAAGATGAATTAAATCTCCTGTTGTTGTTAACAGTATCACAGGACTCGTCTCCATGACGACAGTCCAATGTTTACTCCGTGCTGTAAAGTGAAAGTAAAGAGGCCTCACAGGCGGCGTCCTGTTTGTGTGGAAACAAGGAGCAGCCACAGGAGACTAGAGCTAATCATATGTTGGTGTCCGCGTCTGTTTTAGGTATCAATAAATTCACCAAGAGACTACGGAACCCGTACAGCATCGACAACAATGAAGTGCTGGATTTCCTGTCCAGGGTGCCGTCAGACGTGCAGAAGGTAAGCCGGCCAGGAAGCCCCAAATCCCTGAGCCCTGCAGAGTCTCTGTAATTAGCTCATCCTCTATCATTATGGAGTCCTGTTTAATTCCTGCTGTGTTTTGGTCATGATGCCTCCCTGATGGAGGTCTGCTGTTCCCATGAACTCACAAACACCTCCATCTTTAATGTAGGAGCCATCCCGCCATCCTCACGTCTTCTTGTTTCATTCAGGTTCAGTTCAGTGAGATCCGAGGCAGCAGGAAGAAGAAGATCTTATAGGAGGAGGAGGACCTGATGATGCTTCCACCTGAAAAAACAACGTCGTGCGGAACGCCATCTTGCAGAACGCCGTGCAGAGTGGCGTTGTGCAGAGTGGCGTTGTGCAGAGTGGCGTTCTTCACAGCGTTGGGGGGATGTGGAGCAGCTGGTAAAGACTTTCTGCACGCTGTCACAGACTCATCTGATTGTTTGAACAGTTTCTTCGATCAGCTGATCTTCTCTCCCTGAAGCGTTCATATATTCTATAAACTTTATTACACAGTTCAGATGTTTTGTTTTACAGATTGAATGATTTATAATGTTTTATGTCTGAGAGCTTTAAGTGCCTCCCTGAGCTCGTCTCGGGCTGCAGATGTTTTATTTTACAGATTTGAATTATGGTTTATAATGTTTTATACTCTCTGAGACCTTCCCTCCCTGAGCTCGTCTCAGGCTGCAGATGTTTGCACACATCACTTTATTTATTAACAGCCGTCATGATGATGTCTTTGTTTTCCTGCAGTAATAAAAGCTTTCGACCTCACACTGAGTCTGTTCCTTCTCTGCACACTCCCTCGTCTCTGTGCCGCAGGATAGTGGGCGTCTAACAGCATCCCCCCCCTCATTAGGCTTTCATGAAGCGAGGCTCCCTGCTGTGCTGATGGCCCCCGGGCGTCGCTGCGAGCACGAGGACCTGGATGACCTCCTCTCAGCTGCTGATGAGGAGCACGAGGTCTCCACAAGCAGACACAAGCAGCTCCAATTTAGGGATTGGAGAAGGCGAGTAGTTAAGATGTTGACGTTGTCAGTAAGCGAGGGATTTCTGCCTTTTAAGTCGGAACGCGTGGGCGCACATTGTGCAGCCTCCGACACGAGGAACGAGGAAGAACCAATCATATTCAAGCAGAAGTTAAAGAAGTGATGTGATTATAGAAATCATTGAATCACTCCTTAAAGACATTGTGTAGCTGTGTGTCTCTAATGGTGACTTAGGAGCTGCTGTGAAGGTCACTTGAAGGTCGTCTCGTGACACTTCTCGCTTCAGCATCAATATGTAGAGGCGGCATTACACGTCACATCAACGCTCATACGGGAGACAGAAATACAACATCTGGTTGGTGAAACTCACATTAATTGTCTGCTGCAGGTTTTCAATCAGAAATATCAAACATGTTTAATATTTATGTTTTATATATAATATATATATATTTTATAATTTAATATTTATGCTCCAACGCGATACAATAATCTACGACACAAACAGCCTCAAATTAGGCCACTCCCCCTGATCGTTGAAGCCTAAAGCGTGGAGTGTGCTATCAGAGTTTCAGCTGTTTCCACGGCAACAGGTGTGTTCACTTTCTGCAGCACTTCACCTTCGGACTGCTCTCTAAAAGTTGATATTGAATTATCATGACAGAGGCTTGAGTGTGGTTAACCTTCATGCAGAAAGCTGATTGGTTCCAATCCAAACACTTGTCAGATCATCCCAAGCAGTCGAGTCATATCTGATCATGAGAAGAGGAGCTGGATTCAAACAGAGTCTGTTGGATCTGGTTCTTTAACGTTTTTGCTCCGTCTTGACATAGTAACCCTTTAGATGCCTCTCGGTGATGTAGTGTAACATGAAACTGTGTTTGTGAGGGATACTTTCAGCTGCGGATGGATTTACAGCATCAGGCCCATCCAACCCAACGATGAACTCATCATGTTAGCGCTAATGCTAATGCTAAGTATATGACCTGATCAATCAAGTGTTATCTCAAGACACTTTACAAAAAGCAGGTAAAATACCTTACTCATTGTTATGTTACAAAAAGCAGGTAAAAGACCTTACTCATTGTTATGTTACAAAAAGCAGGTAAAAGACCTTACTCATTGTTATGTTACAAAAAGCAGGTAAAAGACCTTACTCATTGTTATGTTACAAAAAGCAGGTAAAAGACCTTACTCATTGTTATGATACAAAAAGCAGGTAAAAAGACCTTACTCATTGTTATGTTACAAAAAGCAGGTAAAACACCTTACTCATTGTTATGTTACAAAAAGCAGGTAAAACACCTTACTCATTGTTATGTTACAAAGATCCGGCCTATCCATCATGAGCACTTTAGCAAAGCAGCAAAAGTTACAGTGGTAAGAAGAAACTGCCTTATTAAAAGGCAGAAATCTTCGGCCGGATCCTCGGCTCATGACGAAACAGCCTTCACAGGTCTAGACTGCAACGGGGTTGGAAAGGGATAGGGGGAGAGATGGGATAAGATGCAGGAAGAAGGATAGGTCGAGGTGGTGTCCAGCACACGATGTGGGCTTCATAGATAACTGGCAGTCTTTTTGGGGAAAACCTGGTCTGCTAGCTAGAGACGGCATCCATCCCACTTTGGACGGTGCAGCTCTATTATCTAGAAACATAGCAGAGGTTATTAGTCCAAAACCTTGACAACAACACAGAGTTCAGACCAGGAGGCAGAGCTGCAGTCTTACACTTAGATCTGTCTCCCAGTCACTATAGCTGTAATTCTGAATCGAACTGTAGTTATACTATAGGTACTGTGTCTGTCCCCCGGCCCAGACCCGTTTTTATAAGTCATCCAAACGGCGTAAATCGTCAAAATCTCATTAGAATCAAAACTACGAATACGATTTTGCTAAAAAATCAGAAGATTCACTGCAGACTTTTGAACATTAGGTCCTTAGCATCCAAATCTCTTTTAGTAAATGATCTGATATCAGATCAGCATATTGATTTACTTTTTTTGACTGAAACCTGGCTGTGTCGAGATGAATATGTTCGTTTAAATGAAATAAATGAGTTTCTATCTGAATAATTGTTGTAGGTGACTTCAATATCCATGTGGATGTTGATAATGATATCCTTAGCACAGCTTTTATGTCATTATTAGACTCTATTGGTTTCACCCAGGGTGTAAACGAACCTACTCATCGTTTTAACCACACCCTGGATCTTGTTTTAGCTTATGGCAGGGGTGCCCAACCTTTTTTGAACCAAGATCTACTTTTAAAGTTACCAGTCTGCCGAGAGCTACCAGTCCACAGTGAGCCATAGCCTTTACCAACAGCCTACAAACGCATTTAATACTCAAACAACAAACAGAAAATAATAAATGAGAGTTCTGTAAAAAATAATGCAATATCGACATACTTTTTTTTAAACTCTTATTTTAGGGTAGGCTACAATTTAGTATTAAGTTTGTATTTATATCACATATGTTTTCCCCTTAATTTAGTTTACAACAAACAACTTTAATCTGTGTGGAGATGTTCACAGACTACAGCAGGCTGCTGTGAGATGATTTCGCTTTTGTTAAATTAGCTGCAGACACGGTGAGAGTGAACGGAGTAAAGTCCAACCGACCGTTTGACTGGGTCACGTGTGTTCCCGCCTCGGTCCGTACGGATCACGGATCAACTGTGTGCTGTAGCACTAAAAGTAAAAAGTAAAAAGGTTTGCGTGGTGGCTGGCGCTCCAGTGCAAGTGTGTGCGTTTGCGCTGTTTGTTGGTGTGCCCCGCGATGCTCACAGTCATGACAGCAGAGAGGAGCAGAAAAAAGTAGCTGCAGCTTCATCAAATGCGCTTAATACTCGTAGCATAGTTTCTATATGTGACTTTTTGGTAAAACATTTACCCCCCGGTTTTACCTGCGCGTCATTGCGCATGCCTGCACTCTCTCTTGCGCGCTCTCTCTCTCTCTCTATCTCCGCCACTCACTCTCTCATGCACGCAACAATTTCATGAATAAATGAAAAATTAAATACAAACAAGTCGGAAGTATACTTGGCTCCCCACACAGGTATCGTGTGTGGGAAAAACTGCAATGAGATGAAATTGAAATCACTTTTCTATTTTACAATTGTATTTTATATTGACTAAACATCTCGCGATCGACTGAGAATCAGTCAGCGATCTACCTGTCGATCGCGATCGACTGTTTGGGCACCCCTGGCTTATGGCATTGAAATCCAAAACCTTACAGTTTTCCTAGAAAATCCTCTTCTATCAGACCATTTTCTTATTACATTCGACTTTGTCCTGCCAGAATTACCTCTGCTTGGAAGAGGTGTGCTCTCTAGAAGTTTATCTGATAGTGCTGTTGCTAGATTTAAGGAAGCTATTTTAGCTGCTTTTGATTCAGTACCGTGTTTCAACCCAGTTGGAAACTCTTATGATAGCTTTAGTCCCTCTCAGCTAGATCAGTTTGTTGATAGTGCAGTGGATTCACTGAGAGTTACTCTGGATTCGATTGCTCCCCTAAAACAGAAGGTTATCAAACAACAGAGACTAGCTCCATGGTTCAACTCAAACCCGTACTCTAAAACAAACGTCGCGGAATTTTGAAAGAATATGGCACTCTACCAAAACGGTAGAATCTCGTTTATTCTGGCAGGATAGTCATAGAAGATACATGAAGGCTCTATGTCACGCTCGAGCTGCCTACTACTCCTCTCTAATCGAGGAAAACAAAAGCAATCCTAGATACCTTTTCAGCACTGTAGCCAGGCTGACAGAGAGTCATGGCTCCATTGAGCCTTGTATTCCTTTAGCCCTCAGCAGTAATGATTTCCTGAGCTTTTTCAACAACAAAATTCTAGACATCAGAGAGAAAATTGGTAACCTCCTGCCCTTACCTGGTGCAGATATGTTTGATACGACAGAGACAACTCCAGGACCAGATATTAGTCTCAACTGTTTTTCTCCTATCGACCTTTCAGAGCTATATTCCATTTTTTCTGCGTCGAAACCGTCAACCTGTCTTTTAGACCCAATCCCAACCAAGCTGTTCAAGGAAGTCTTTCCTTTAGTTAGCAACTCTATATTAGTTATGATCAATTCGTCTTTACTGGCAGGCTATGTACCACAGGCATTTAAAGTAGCGGTAATCAAACCTCTACTTAAAAAGCCTACTCTAGATTCAGGAACTCTAGCTAACTACAGGCCTATATCCAACCTTCCTTTTATCTCAAAGATCCTGAAGAAGGTGGTAGCTAATCAGCTGTGTGACTTTCTCCGTGACATCAGTTTATTTGAGGAGTTTCAGTCAGGATTTAGAGTCCACCATAACACTGAGACTGCACTAGTTAAAGTTACAAATGATCTACTTCTAGCTTCAGACAGGGGACTTCTCTCTGTGCTCGTCTTGTTAGATCTTAGTGTTGCTTTTGACACCATTGACCATCAGATCCTATTATACAGACTAGAACATTTACTTGGAATTACAGGGACTGCTTTAAGTTGGTTTGAATCCTACTTACCAGACCGATCTCAGTTTGTACATGTTAATGATGAGTCCTCTATGCACACCAAAGTTAACCATGGAGTGCCACAAGGTTCAGTGCTTGGACCAATTCTCTTTACATTATATATGCTTCCTCTGGGAAATATTATGAGGAAACACTCCTTACAGTTTCATTGTTATGCAGATGATACTCAGCTTTATGTATCAATGAAGCACGATGGCACCAGTCAGTTATGTCAGCTAGAAACGTGCCTTAAGGACGTTAGGACCTGGATGACCAGAAATATTTTGCTACTTAACTCAGAAAAGACTGAAGTTATTGTGCTAGGCCCTAAGAACCTCAGAGAGACTTTTTCTAGTGATTTGACT
Organism: Labrus bergylta; assembly: GCF_963930695.1. NCBI lineage: Eukaryota > Metazoa > Chordata > Actinopteri > Labriformes > Labridae > Labrus > Labrus bergylta. The sequence goes on from NC_089197.1 coordinate 247,841, forward strand.
GTCCTTAGTGACATCAGCCTAGCATCTAGCACCACTGTTAGGAATCTAGGAGTTCTATTTGATCAAGATATGTCTTTTAGCTCTAACATCAGGCAAGTTTCAAGAACAGCTTATTTTCACCTTCGTAATATATCCTGTCGCAAAATGATGAAGAAAAACTAGTTCATGCATTTGTTACCTCCAGGTTGGATTATTGTAATTCTCTTTTGTCAGGGTGCTCTGGCAAGTCTCTAAAGACTCTTCAACTGGTCCAGAACGCTGCAGCTCGTGTACTGACCAGAACCAGGAAAAGGGACCACATTACTCCTGTCTTGGCTTCTCTGCACTGGCTCCCTATACAGTCTAGAGTAGAATTCAAGATCCTTCTTCTGACTTAAAAAGCTCTAAATGGCCAGGCACCATCTTATCTTAAGGAGCTACTAGTGCCGTACTGTCCCTCGAGAGCGTTGCGGTCCCGGAGTGCAGGCCTGCTAGTGGTACCTACAGTCTCTAAGTGTACTATGGGGGGTAAAGCCTTCAGTTATTGGGCTCCTCTCCTCTGGAACTGCCTTCCAGCCGGGGTCCGGGAGGCAGACACAGTCTGTATTTTTAAGAATAAAAAAAAGGACATATCTTGATAAAATAGAACTCCTAGATTCCTAACAGTGGTGCTAGATGCCAGGCTGATGTCATTAAGGACAGTCAAATCACTAGAAAAAGTCTCTCTGAGGTTTTTAGGGCCTAGCACAATAACTTCAGTCTTGTCTGAGTTAAGTAGCAAAACATTTCTGGTCATCCAGGTCCTAACGTCCTTAAGGCACGTTTCTAGCTTACATAACTGATTGGTGCCATCGGGCTTCATTGATACATAAAGCTGAGTATCATCTGCATAACAATGAAACTGTATGGAGTGTTTCCTCATAATATTTCACAGAGGAAGCATATATAATGTAAAGAGAATTGGTCCAAGCACTGAACCTTGTGGCACTCCATGGTTAACTTTGGTGTGCTTAGAGGACTTATCATTAACATGTACAAACTGAGATCGGTCTGATAAGTAGGATTCAAACCAACTTAAAGCAGTCCCTGTAATTCCAAGTAAATGTTCTAGTCTGTATAATAGGATCTGATGGTCAATGGTGTCAAAAGCAACACTAAGATCTAACAAGATGAGCACAGAGAGAAGTCCCCTGTCTGAAGCTAGAAGTAGATTGTTTGTAACTTTAACTAGCGCAGTCTCAGTGCTATGGTGGACTCTAAATCCTGACTGAAACTCCTCGAATAAATTGTTGTCATGGAGAAAGTCACACAGCTGATTAGCTACCACCTTCTCCAGGATCTTTGAGATAAAAGGAAGGTTGGATATAGGCCTGTAGTTAGCTAGAGTTCCTGATTCTAGAGTAGGCTTTTTGAGTAGAGGTTTGATTACCGCTACTTTAAATGCCTGTGGTACATAGCCTGCCAGTAAAGACGAATTGATCATATCTAATATAAAGTTGCTAACTAAGGGAAAGACTTCCTTAAACAGCTTGGTTGGGATTGGGTCTAAAAGACAGGTTGACGGTTTCGACGCAGAAATAATTGAATTTAGCTCTGAAAGGTCGATTGGAGAAAAACAGTCTAGACTAATATCTGGTCCTGGAACTGTCTCTGCCGTATCAGACGTATCTGCACCAGGTAAGGGCAGGAGGTTACTAATTTTGTCTCTGATGTCTAGAATTTTTCCCTCTGAGAGGGACTAAAGCTATCATAAAAGTTTCCAACTGGGTTGAAACACGGTACTGAATCAAAAGCAGCTGAAATAGCTTCCTTAAATCTAGCTACAGCACTATCAGATAAACTTCTAGAGAGCACATTTTTATTAAGCAGAGATAATTCTGGTAGGACAAAGTCGGAAGTAATAAGGAAATGGTCTGATAGAAGAGGAGTTTCTAGGAAAACTGTAAGGTTATGGATTTCAGTGCCATAAGCTAAAACAAGATCCAGGGTGTGGTTAAAACGATGAGTAGGTTCGTTTATACTCTGGGTGAAACCAATAGAGTCTAATAATGACATGAAAGCTGTGCTCAGGCTATCATTATCAACATCCACATGGATATTGAAGTCACCTACAACAATTATTCTATCACTGCTAAGGACTATATCTGATAAAAATTCAGCAAATTCAGATAGAAACTCAGAATATGGGCCAGGAGGGCGGTAAACTACAACAACTAGAACTGGCTGAAAGGTTCTTGAGACTGTATGTGAAAGACTAAGAACAAGGCTTTCAAAAGAATTCAGTTTTGGTCGAGGGTTAACTAGAAGACTAGAATTAAAAATAGCTGCTACTCCACCACCTCGTCCGGTGTCTCGAGGTATATGAGTACTAAAATGACTGGGAGGAGTGGATTAATTTAAACTAACATATTCATCTCGACACAGCCAGGTTTCAGTTAAACAAAGTAAATCAATATGCTGATCTGATATCAGATCATTCACTGAAAGAGATTTGGATGCTAAGGACCTAATGTTCAAAAGTCAGCAGTGAATTTTCAGATTTTTTAGCAAAATCATATTCGTAGTTTTGATTCTAATGAGATTTTGACGATTTACGCCGTTTGGATGACTTATAAAAACGGGTCAATGGGTGTGTTGTTGTCAAGGTTTTGGACTAATAACCTCTGCTATGTTTCTAGATAATAGAGCTGCACCGTCCAAAGTGGGATGGATGCCGTCTCTAGCTAGCAGACCAGGTTTTCCCCAAAAAGACTGCCAGTTATCTATGAAGCCCACATCGTGTGCTGGACACCACCTCGACAGCCAGCGGTTGAGTGATGACATGCGGCTATACATGTCATCACTGGTCTGATTTGGGAGGGGTCCAGAGAACACTACGGAGTCCGACATCGTCTTAGTACACATCGACTCCACATTAACCTTAGTGACTTCCGACTGGCGTAGTCGGGAGTCATTAGTGCCGACATGAATTACGATTGTAACAAATCTACCTTTAGTCTTTGTCAGCAACTTTAAATGAGATGTGATGTCGCCCGCTCTGGCCCCGGGGATACACCTAACTATGCCCGCTGACTTCGCTAGCTTCACGTTTCGGACGATGGAGTCTCCAATAATCAGAGTTTTATTCTCAGTGTGTCGCTGAGTGGGGAAAATTAGTTTGAAACGTGAAGTGGTTGGTGGGGAACCGTGTGCTTCGATTTTCGACCATGCTTCCCTCGGACAGTAACCCAGCCACCGCCTCCCGGCTGCTCGGGAGCTACCGGGGGGGAAGCCAAGCTATGTCTGCCCACACCGGCTACAGGTGGCTGGCTAACTACTGCTGCATACGATGACTCTGACTCAATGGTGCGGAGCCGTCTCTCTAACTCAGACACCCTCGCCCCCAAAGCTAAAAATAAACTACATTTCTTATATGTATCATTATCACTAAAGGAGGACGAGGAGTAACTTAACATCTGACACGAAGAGCAGGAGAGAGCAGGAGAGGGAGAGACAGAAAAAGAAGCCATTGTAAATAAAGCTAACTGCTAAGCTAGGCTAAGAGTAGGTAGCTAAAATAAACAAAACTGTTCAGCAGGTTTGTCGCTAGAGAGAAAGAGTGCTTTTCGATTACTTCTGTTTGTCTGAACGTACAGGGTGTTGGAAACAACAGTTGTAAGAAACTAAGCAAAATGAACAATTAAGCTTTTAGCTCTAACGATCAGCACTGAACAACACAGAACAGCAGATAACAGGAAATGATGCAATACGCTCACCCTTAGCATGTAGGACGTAGCACGTAGGATGTAGCACGTAGCACGTAGCACGTAGGACGTAGGACGTAGGACATAGGACGTAGCAGCTGATGTGATGACCTCAGAGATGACTGCTCTGTTTCTACTCATTCAGTTTGCAAAGGGAGACTCAGAGAGGGACGATGGACTCTGGGGACCTGACTAAACATGTTTTTTAGGTCATTGGAGACATCACACATCCTTTTTGGTTTACTTTGATTTGCAATAAAACTATCATCAACTCTAAGAATCAACTCTCACTGGACTTATTTTGGATCAAGTTTGCGCGTTTGAGGAACTGTTCCCATTTCTTCCAAAGTGGTAAAAACTAGAAAATATTGGAGAGGTTACAGGACAAACCTGATTTTTGAGTTTTTTCTACTTCACATACCAACTAAACCCCTAGCTAACGATTTCACCTAAACCGTCATGACTAATTGTCAACGTCTGCTATTTATTTTTTATTTCAAGAAAGCTGCTCCTCGTCTCTTCTCCTACCCCCTTCTCCCCCCTGCTGTGGAACGCCTTCATGGCGTGGTGGATCTTCTACCACTCCCAGCTGGTGAACTGGCTGCTCACGGTGAAGGGGATCATCACCAGGCCGTTGGAGGCTCTGGGACCAGCACACCATGGCGTTTCTGGTTCTGGGAGCCAGCAGGTCTCCTTCCAGCAGCATCTGGTCTGTGCTGTTGTTGGAGGTCAGAATCCTGGTGGTGATGTCCACGCCGTATTGGACTTCTTCTTCTTCTTCTGCACTTCCTTCCTCCTTAAGAGGGAGGAGCCTGAGAGAGGCCGAGCAGCAGCAGAAGGCCGACAGAGGGAGTCATGGTCAGGGTGGATCTGGACTCAGCTCAGTCCTCTACAGGTGTGTCTGCAGCAGGATTATAGGTTGGGGTCCTAAACACACCTCCTGTTCAAACACATCTTCTAATCCTAAATGTCTCCACTTTCTTTGTTTTCCAGTGTTCTATGTTCAGATTAAAACATGAGACGCTCTTCACTCTCTGATGACCTGGGTAATCCAGATCCCGGGTGTGACTCTCCTGACGAGCTTTAAGACTTGTAGCAGAAGCTGTGTGTCCCTCTGTGACGATGATCCACGGCCTTTTGAAGCGCCTGCATATTCAAGATGCTAATAGGTTCCTCTGGGATGAGTTGCTGCGGCCGCGCTCACGGCAGCTCTCCAGAAAAAAAAAAGAAAAAAAAATTAAATTGAATGAAACAGTGGAAGCCATTGTATTAAAGCGTCATGGCTTCCTGTCCATCAGGGACGTTTTTTTTTATTTGAACAGTTTTCATTCCTTCAATCTTAAACAAACAAACAACATGTTTTTGTTGTTGTTTAAATCAGGATTTATCTATGTAATTATCACATATAAGCCGACTACACCTTCCTTGAATCCTGGCCGCTTATAAAGTGTAAAGATGAATTGTGAAAAGAATTTGTGTTTTCTCTCAACCCCCCCCCCCCCCCCCCCCCACCCTCAATCTCATCAGCCACCGTGATTAAGGTTTGGCGTCTGGGATTGTTCTGAGAGATGACACTGTGAAAGGAGAGGGAGATAAAGGAGTTGTGTGAGTCCTAGAGAGGGCCTTGAACCCGGCCTTGAACCCGACCATTCACGTCTTTCTCTCCATCAGCTGAGGAGACCCCGGGCCCGATCCTTCCTTATCCTCTTCAGCGCTTTCAGGCCAGTGAAAGGCGAGCTTCTGCTTTTGATCTTTTCTCTGATTCTCATCCCGACCGTCCTCTCCTCAGGAGTGACACCGGCTCCTTTCACTGGCTGCCCCCGTCTCCATCTGCCCAAAATAATGACCACGGCCGGGCCTTTATTAAGCCGAGGTGGAGAAGGGAGGTCAGCCCCGCCAGAGGGAGGATGGGGACTCTGGGATTCCTCCCTTCCAGTCTGCAGAAAGCCTTTCTTCAGCGGGTCGCGGACGTGAAGGCTCGTCCTTTCCCAGAGACGCTGGAGACAATGGCGTCTGTGTGATCTCACAGCCAGACTCGGGATGAGATGATGCCTTACTTGCCAGTCCCATGGGAGGGTGGACCCGGTGGTCATTGTTGACAGCTAATGGACAGCATCTTTAGACTAGCAGCCCCCCCACTCCCCCCCACAGACTGTGTCACTTTAATAACAACACACAGGAATTCATCAAGAACAGCAGTTTGTTTGCAGATGAAATCTCAAAAGCTAACACTGATTGGATGAATGCAGCATTGAGCCTCACATGAGTCCCTTCATTCAATTAGGGCGTTTGTTTTTCAGATCATAATGAATGCACGGCGAGGACGCTGGTTCAATCATCCTGTGTTTAATATATGTACACCGCTGTCAGGGAGTTGTGGTTTTGAGTTTCTGTCTCTACTCGCTGCACATCTGTCCCTCTGGTGGTCTGTAGGGGGGGCTTCATCTTTAATACTCCTGTTTATATTACATTCATACAGATTGAAGTTTGAGACTAAAGAAATAACACGATGTGGATCAACATGTTCAGATTTCATGGATCAGCGAAACTTACAGCGAGCAGTGCTCAGCTAAATGCTAATCTAACAAGCTAACATGTTTTCAACATTAAATGCTCATCTCGACAACCTTCTTAATATCTGTATATTCTTCTATGTCTTTCTTCTCTCTTATGAAGTGTGTGTGTGTGTGTGTGTGTGTGTGTGTGTGTGTGTGTGTGTGTGTGTGTGTGTGTGTGTGTGTGTGACTGGTTGTTAGCATTATCTGCCCGACGACACCTGATGGAAATTAGCTAGTTAGCTAAATGTGGTACAAAGCATCTCTTCTCTTCTGATTCAAATAAACTAAAACAACACTCTGTAACTCCTCCCCCTTCAGTCGTTTTCAAAGCGCTCTGTAACTCCTCCCCCTTCAGTCGTTTTCAAAGCGCTCTGTAACTCCTCCCCCTTCAGTCGTTTGCTGCAGATTCAGATTAAAGTCCGCTCCTCTGATCGTCAACAAATACACGTTGTGGATGAGGGGGAGGAGCTAATTGATGTGATTATTAATTTCAGATCAGGTATTTATCATATTCAGCTGCTTAACGAGTACGAGCTGCACTGGAGGGTTTAAGAAAGAGACGCTTTCTCATCCTTATTTATTTAGAAATGTGCACGGTGAGCGGCTGAAGAGTGTGACGGATCCTGGAGTGCCAGGGGGGGGGGGGGGAGGGGAGGGGGGGGGGGCAGGGTGTTAGGTCAGCCTGATAGAGATGTCAGAGCTGCTTCAGTAATCTGGTGACGCCTCAGACAGAAAGAGAGGGGAGAGAGAGCAGCGGCTCGGTGACAGCAGACGCACAGACCACCCCAACAACAGCTGGGGGGGGGGGGGGGGGGGGGTAGTGAAGCCAGAGGGGGGAGCTGATCTTCAGTTACACATTCTAGTCTACCTCCTCTTCTCACAGTGTGTCAGACGGAGTGGCGAGCAGCGTCCACCTTGTTTAACGTCCCCAGCAGCTCCACTCTGGTCCTGACACCTCCCGCCGTAACCGAGGGCAACACAACCCACACTGATGGGAACGCCACGGGAGGCTCTGTTATTCATTCTCTCCTCTTTTTTATTTATTTTCTATTTACTGTCTTTATTCCTCCAATCAGAAACAGTCGTTCTGCACATGCTCAGTTTGAGCTTCATCAGGAAGATAAAAGACATCTGAAGACGCTGGCTGCTTTATAATGACTACACTCTGTAACTCCTCCCCCTTCAGCGTTTCAAAGCACTGACTAAAGACAGAAGTTTAATATACTGACGTGTGATTGGTCAGGTGTCAACAAATGTTTCATCCCTGGTGTCCCCACACACACACACACACCCACCCAGTGACACACACACACACACCGTGTTTGTCCTCGTCCTTCACTCTCAGAAACATTGAATCTACCATCAGACTCGGTGGCGTGGCGTGCATGGAGCTGTTGAAGCTCCAGCAGTGCGGCGTTGTGTTTAATGGCCGCCTTGGTGATGAAATGTGATTCAGGTGCTAGATGGATATCTGCAGTGAAATCTGCTGTAACGTGTGATCTGCCATGTTTGGCCTTTTGTCTACTTCTGTTCCTCGTTAATGAGCATTCTTATTGTTCAATTAGAGCTGGAGGGTAATCTGAGCTGATGCTGGAGACTCAGGGCCATATGGGGGGCGAACAATGCCACAAGGAAGCAGAATGTCTTTCTCTGTTTATTACACTTACTGCTTTTTGTAACAGGAAGTGTTTATTCCTCGCTACGCCCTAGTTCTTTTTTAGCCCTTGTTCTGAAGTTGTTTGGTAGTTGTTCTGAAGTTGTTTGGTAGTTGTTTGGTTGTTGTTTGGTAGTTGTTCTGAAGTTGTTTGGTAGTTGTTTGGTTGTTGTTTGGTAGTTGGTTGGTAGTTCTTTGGTAGTTTTTTTGGTTGTTGTTTTGAAGTTCTTTGGTAGTTGTTTAGTAGTTCTTTGGTAGTTGTTCTGAAGTTGTTTGGTAGTTCTTTGGAAGTTTTTTGGTTGTTGTTCTGAAGTTGCTTGGTCGTTGTTTAGTAGTTCTTTGGTATTTGTTCTGAAGTTGTTCTGAAGTTGTTTGGTAGTTGTTTGGTAGTTGTTTGGTAGTTGGTTGTAGTTCTTTGGTAGTTGTTTCGTTGTTGTTTTGAAGTTGTTTGGTAGTTGTTTAGTAGTTCTTTGGTAGTTGTTCTGAAGTTGTTTGGTAGTTGTTTGGTAGTTTTTTGGTTGTTGTTCTGAAGTTGTTTGGTCGTTGTTTAGTAGTTCTTTGGTAGTTGTTCTGAAGTTGTTTGGTAGTTGTTTGGTAGTTTTTTGGTTGTTGTTCTGAAGTTGTTTGGTCGTTGTTTAGTAGTTCTTTGGTAGTTGTTCTGAAGTTGTTCTGAAGTTGTTTGGTAGTTGTTTGGTAGTTGTTTGGTTGTTGTTTGGTAGTTTGTTGGTAGTTCTTTGGTTGTTGTTTTGAAGTTGTTTGGTTGTTGTTTTGAAGTTGTTTGGTAGTTGTTTAGTAGTTGTTCTGAAGTTGTTTGGTAGTTTTTTGGTTGATGTTCTGAAGTTGTTTGGTCGTTGTTTAGTAGTTCTTTGGTAGTTGTCCTGAAGTTGTTTTGTAGTTGTTTGGTTGTTTTGTGGTAGTTGTTTGGTAGTTGTTTGGTTGTTGTGTGGTAGTTGTTTAGTAGTTCTTTGGTAGTTGTTCTGAGGTTGTTTGGTAGTTGTTTGGTTGTTGTTTGGTTATTGTTTGGTAGTTGTTTGGTTGTTGTCTGGTAGTTATTTGGTAGTTGTTTTGTTGTTGTTCGGTAGTTTTTTGGTAGTTTTTTGGTTGTTGTTCTGAAGTTGCTTGGTCGTTGTTTAGTAGTTCTTTGATAGTTGTTCTGAAGTTATGCTGAAGTTGTTTGGTAGTTGTTTGGTAGTTGTTTGGTTGTTGTTTGGTAGTTCTTTGGTAGTTTGGTTGTTGTTTTGAAGTTGTTTGGTAGTTGTTTAGTAGTTCTTTGGTAGTTGTTCTGAAGTTGTTTGGTAGTTGTTTGGTAGTTTTTCGGTTGTTGTTCTGAAGTTGTTTGGTCGTTGTTTTGTTTTTGTTTGGTAGTTGTTTGGTAGTTGTTTTTTGTTCTTTGGTAGTTGTTTGTTTGTTGTTTGGTAGTGTTTCTGAAGTTGTTTGGTAGTTGTTTGGTTTTTGTTTGATAGTTGTTCTGAAGTTGTTTGGTAGTTGTTCAGTTGTTGTTTGGTAGTTGTTTGGTTGTTGTTTGGTAGTTTTTTGGTAGTTGTTTGGTTGTTGTCTGGTAGTTGTTTTGTAGTTGTGTGGTTGTTGTTCAGTAGTTTTTTGGTAGTTGTTTATGAGTTGTTTGGTTGTTGTTTGGTAGTTGTTTTGTTGTTGCTTGGTAGTTGTTTGGTAGTTGTTTAGTAGTTTTTTGGTAGTTGTTCTGAAGTTGTTTTTGTGTTGTTTGGTCGTTGTTTTGTAATTGTTTGGTAGTTGTTCTGTAGTGTTTTGGTTGTTGTTCTGAAGTTGTTTGGTTATTGTTTGGTAGTTGTTTAGTAGTTCTTTGGTAGTTGTTTGGTAATTGTTTTTTGTTCTTTGGTAGTTGTTTGTTTGTTGTTTGTTAGTGTTTCTGAAGTTGTTTGGTAGTTGTTTGGTTTTTGTTTGATAGTTGTTTTGTAGTTGTTTGGTAGTTGTTTGGTAGTTGTTTGGTTGTTGTTTGGTAGTTGTTCTGAAGTTGTTTGGTACTTGTTCAGTTGTTGTTTGGTAGTTGTTTGGTTGTTGTTTGGTAGTTTTTGGGTAGTTGTTTGGTAGTTGTTTGGTTGTTGTCCGGTAGTTGTTTTGTAGTTGTTTGGTTGTTGTTCAGTAGTTTTTTGGTAGTTGTTTATGATTTGTTTGGTTGTTGTTTGGTAGTTGTTTTGTTGTTGCTTGGTAGTTGTTCTGAAGTTGTTTTGTAGTTGTTTGGTAGTTGTTCTGAAGTTGTTGGGTAGTTGTTCTGAAGTTGTTTGGTAGTTGTTTGGTTGTTGTTTGGTAGTTGTTTGGTAGTTGTTTAGTAGTTGTTTGGTAGTTCTTCTGAAGTTGTTTGGTAGTTGTTTGGTTGTTGTTTGGCTGTTGTTTGGTAGTTGTTTGGTAGTTGTTCTGAAGTTGTTTGGTAGTTCTGAAGTTGTTTGGTAGTTGTTTTGTTGTTGTTTGGTAGTTGTTTAGTAGTTCTTTGGCAGTTGTTCTGTAGTGTTTTGGTTGTTGTTCTTAAGTTGTTTGGTTATTGTTTGGTTGTTGTTTGGTATTTGTTTGGTATTTGTTTGGTAGTTCTTTGGTAGTTGTTTGGTAGTTCTGAAGTTTTTTGGTAGTTGTTTGGTTGTTGTTTGGTAGTTGTTCTGAAGTTGGTTGGTAGTTGGTTGGTAGTTCTTTGGTAGTTTTTTGGTTGTTGTTTTGAAGTTGTTTGGTAGTTGTTTAGTAGTTCTTTGATAGTTGTTCTGATGTTGTTTTGTAGTTTTTTGGTTGTTGTTCTGAAGTTGTTTGGTAGTTGTTCTGAAAATGTTTTGTAGTTGTTTGGTAGTTGTTTGGTTGTTGTTTGGTTGTTGTTTGGTATTTGTTTGGTTGTTGCTTGGTAGTTCTTTGGTTGTTGTTCGGAAGTTGTTTGGTAGTTGTTTGGTTGTTGTTTAGCTGTTGTTTGGTAGTTGTTCGGTAGTTGTTTGGTAGTTGTTTGGTAGTTGTTTGGTTGTTGTTTGGTAGTTGTTTGGTTGTTGTTTGGTCGTTGTTTGGTAGTTGTTTAGTAGTTCTTTGGTAGTTGTTCTGAAGTTCTTTGGGTGTTGTTTGGTTATTATTTTGTAATTGTTTGGTAGTTGTTCTGTAGTGTTTTGGTTGTTGTTCTGAAGTTGTTTGGTTGTTGTTTGGTTGTTGTTTGGTATTTGTTTGGTGTTTGTTTGGTAGTTCTTTGGCAGTTGTTTAGTAGTTGTTTGGTAGTTGTTCTGAAGTTGTTGGGTAGTTGTTCTGAAGTTGTTTGGTAGTTGTTTGGTTGTTGTTTGGTAGTTGTTTGGTAGTTGTTTAGTAGTTGTTTGGTAGTTCTTCTGAAGTTGTTTGGTAGTTGTTTGGTTGTTGTTTGGCTGTTGTTTGGTAGTTGTTTGGTAGTTGTTCTGAAGTTGTTTGGTAGTTCTGAAGTTGTTTGGTAGTTGTTTTGTTGTTGTTTGGTAGTTGTTTAGTAGTTCTTTGGCAGTTGTTCTGTAGTGTTTTGGTTGTTGTTCTTAAGTTGTTTGGTTATTGTTTGGTTGTTGTTTGGTATTTGTTTGGTATTTGTTTGGTAGTTCTTTGGTAGTTGTTTGGTAGTTCTGAAGTTTTTTGGTAGTTGTTTGGTTGTTGTTTGGTAGTTGTTCTGAAGTTGGTTGGTAGTTGGTTGGTAGTTCTTTGGTAGTTTTTTGGTTGTTGTTTTGAAGTTGTTTGGTAGTTGTTTAGTAGTTGTTTGGTAGTTGTTCTGAAGTTGTTTGGTAGTTGTTTGGTTGTTGTTTGGTGTTTGTTTGGTAGTTCTTTGGCAGTTGTTTAGTAGTTGTTTGGTAGTTGTTCTGAAGTTGTTTGGTAGTTGTTTGGTTGTTGTTTGGTAGTTGTTCTGTCATTGTTTTGTAGTGTTTTGGTAGTTGTTCTGAAGTTGTTTGGTAGTTGTTTGGCTGTTGTTTGGTAGTTGTTCTGAAGTTGTTTTGTAGTTGTTTGGTTGTTGTTTGGTAGTTGTTTGGTAGTTGTTTAATAGTTCTTTGGTAGTTGTTCTGAAGTTGTTTGGTAGTTGTTTGGTTGTTGTTTGGTAGTTCTTTGGTAGTTCTTTGGTAGTTGTTCTGAAGTTCTTTGGGTCTTGTTTAGTTATTGTTTGGTTGTTCTGAAGTTGTTTGGTAGTTGTTTGGTTGTTGTTTGGTGTTTGTTTGGTAGTTCTTTGGCAGTTGTTTAGTAGTTGTTTGGTAGTTGTTCTGAAGTTGTTTGGTAGTTGTTTGGTAGTTGTTTGGTAGTTGTTCTGTCATTGTTCTGTAGTGTTTTGGTAGTTGTTCTGAAGTTGTTTGGTAGTTGTTTGGCTGTTGTTTGGTAGTTGTTTAGTAGTTCTTTGGTAGTTGTTCTGAAGTTGTTTGGTAGTTGTTTGGTTGTTGTTTGGTAGTTGTTCTGAAGTTGTTTTGTAGTTGTTTGGTTGTTGTTTGGTAGTTGTTTGGTAGTTGTTTAATAGTTCTTTGGTAGTTGTTCTGAAGTTGTTTGGTAGTTGTTTGGTTGTTGTTTGGTAGTTCTTTGGTAGTTCTTTGGTAGTTGTTCTGAAGTTCTTTGGGTCTTGTTTAGTTATTGTTTGGTTATTGTTTGGTAGTTTTTTGGTAGTTTTTTGGTAGTTGTTTTGAAGTTGTTTGGCCCTTTTAAAAAAAAATCTTAACTGTTGTAGTGAAACAGACTCAGTGGCTCCTCTCAGCCAATCAACAGGTGAATGATCCAAATGAATATTCACTGCTGTGAGGTCTGCTGATGAGGAGACTATTTAACTGAACCTCTCACAGCGAAGTAATCGATCCCGAAGTTGTTGTTTTTTTTAACTCAGTGCTTATATGAGTTATAACGACAGTCTGTGGTGGCGTCTCTGTGGCATGAATAACTCCTCATACATGGCAGCATTCCAACACTGAGCCGGCTCGAGCGGCTGCATGGTGCCCATCAGTGGCACAGTTAATGACTTATTGATTAACCCCTGAATTAAAGTGGTTAAATAAAGTTTTACAGTATCAAGATATTTAAATTTAAGTTGTTTGACAGACAAGCTGTTCATTTTTCTGTGATCTTTGTTTTTGCACCAAAATAATTCTTGTGAACTTATTGACAACTGATTATTTTACTTTAATATAATGATTATTTAATTGTATTTAATTTAATTTAATTATAATTATAATATATTTTAATTACAGTTTTGTCTGTTTCAGTGCCCCAAAGAAACAGTTTCTTAAAATCAGACTTTATTTAGTTTTACTCCGACGACCGCTTCAGGGCTTTTATTCTCTTAAATCCTGTGTGTGACTTTTCTTTATATTAAGAGTAATTCAATATTTCTGATTTAAATGAAATGAATTCACTTTTTGTTGTTTTGATTGAATTCAAACAGCAAGTCAGGTACTCTCAGTTTAAGACAGTACAAACATTCAAAAATAAAAGCCTAACCATTTTCTTATTTAAATGTGACATCATGGAACTTCAAACATGTGATTAATGGTGATTAACTGTGAGACCGAGCGATTAATGGTGGTTATCTATCTAAATATGTGAAGCTGTAAATGGTGTTGATGAAACGCTTTCGTGAGTGACGGGACATCGTAGGATTCTCAGCAGGAAGACGCCGGATGGTTTTACGTCTCTGGACAGACGACTTGAGGTCAGTGTTCATATCAACACTTTGAATCTTTAGGCTCTGAAATGATCCTGTAACACAGCCTTTCAGAATAAAAGCACGCCCACACTACGTCTCAGCTATCGGAGATGAAAAACATTTCCAACGGGGCAGAACTGATTGGAGCGTGTCAGAGGGGCTGTGCAGAGGAGGAGGGGCGGGGGGTGGGGGTGGTCTCTGGATGTCCACAGTCCTCTGCGGAGGGCCGGCGGGTGCAGAGACATTGTGTGCCTGTCATAGCTGCCCGTCAGATGAAGCTGTCAGACACTCCGCCCTCTCTCTTCACAAATTAATATGTTGCATCTCAAAGCTGCCAAGGCGGACGATGGACAGCGGGTCAGGGGGCCCCTTCCCCTCGTAACCTGTTCTCAATGAGCCTGGTCACCTCGCCATGGCGCCCATTCAACGAAAGCAATCCAGAGGGCCCCGGGGCCCCCAGCTCTCACACACTGGGCCTGCTGGGGCAGTTTCTCTCTCTCTCTCTTTCAGAGAGAAGCAAACCGTTCACAGCCTTTCTGATAGGAAGTGATGCAGATGGGTTTTTTTTTCAGTAGATGTTTTTCTTACAGATGTTTTTCTTACAGGTGTTTTTCTTACAGATGTTTTTCTTACAGATGTTTTTCTTACAGGTGTTTTTCTTACAGGTGTTTTTCTTAGATGTTTTTCTTACAGGTGTTTTTCTTACAGGTGTTTTTCTTACAGATGTTTTTCTTACAGGTGTTTTTCTTAGATGTTTTTCTTACAGGTGTTTTTCTTACAGGTGTTTTTCTTACAGGTGTTTTTCTTACAGATGTTTTTCTTACAGGTGTTTTTCTTACAGGTGTTTTTCTTACAGATGTTTTTCTTACAGGTGTTTTTCTTAGATGTTTTTCTTACAGGTGTTTTTCTTACAGGTGTTTTTCTTACAGATGTTTTTCTTACAGGTGTTTTTCTTACAGGTGTTTTTCTTACAGATGTTTTTCTTACAGGTGTTTTTCTTAGATGTTTTTCTTACAGGTGTTTTTCTTACAGGTGTTTTTCTTACAGGTGTTTTTCTTAGATGTTTTTCTTACAGATGTTTTTCTTACAGGTGTTTTTCTTAGATGTTTTTCTTACAGATGTTTTTCTTACAGGTGTTTTTCTTACAGGTGGTTTTCTTAGATGTTTTTCTTACAGGTGGTTTTCTTACAGATGTTTTTCTTACAGGTGGTTTTCTTAGATGTTTTTCTTACAGATGTTTTTCTTACAGGTGTTTTTCCTAGATGTTTTTCTTAGATGTTTTTCTTACAGGTGTTTTTCTTACAGGTGTTTTTCTTAGATGTTTTTCTTACAGATGTTTTTCTTACAGGTGTTTTTCTTAGATGTTTTTCTTACAGATGTTTTTCTTACAGGTGTTTTTCTTACAGGTGGTTTTCTTAGATGTTTTTCTTACAGGTGGTTTTCTTACAGATGTTTTTCTTACAGGTGTTTTTCTTACAGGTGTTTTTCTTACAGGTGTTTTTCTTAGATGTTTTTCTTACAGATGTTTTTCTTACAGGTGTTTTTCTTAGATGTTTTTCTTAGATGTTTTTCTTACAGGTGTTTTTCTTACAGGTGTTTTTCTTAGATGTTTTTCTTACAGATGTTTTTCTTACAGGTGTTTTTCTTAGATGTTTTTCTTAGATGTTTTTCTTACAGGTGTTTTTCTTACAGGTGGTTTTCTTAGATGTTTTTCTTACAGATGTTTTTCTTACAGGTGTTTTTCTTAGATGTTTTTCTTAGATGTTTTTCTTACAGATGTTTTTCTTACAGGTGTTTTTCTTAGATGTTTTTCTTACAGGTGTTTTTCTTACAGGTGTTTTTCTTACAGATGTTTTTCTTACAGGTGTTTTTCTTACAGGTGTTTTTCTTACAGGTGTTTTCCTTACAGATGTTTTTCTTACAGGTGTTTTTCTTACAGATGTTTTTCTTACAGATGTTTTTCTTACAGATGTTTTAGAGAGCAAACAGAGAAAAGCAAATCCTGGAAGCCTCCAATGGGAGGTCAGAACATTTCCCTGAGTGTGTGATGACATAACAGATTACAGCCTGTGTTACATAACACGGCTAAACGGAGCGGCTCGCTCTGCACGCACGTTTCCAGCGCTGTGATTGGTGCAGCAGGTCGTCGTCTCTCCGTCTCCACACGATCATGTTTTATCAAATCACTGACTCAAAATCGCTTATCAAAGACTAAAGGTTTAAAAAAACAGTGTAAAGTCTCGGGGTGAGCTCGACTCAAACACTACCCCCCCCCACCCCCTTCACGCTCCTCTTTAAATCATCACATTTAGGATCGACTACAGGAAGTGAAAGACTTATCCTGTGATCAAAGAGAAAACAAACAGCCAGTGGTCAGGAGGTCAAAGGTCACAGCTTCATGTGACCCATGAATGATCAGTGATCATTAAAAAGGCTTGAGAGGGAAACCAGAGACCTTCTGTCTTTGTTGGGAACAATGGGACGCGACAGGAAACAGAAAACACAGCAGACAAATGTAGAACACACCGCCGTGAGTGTGTTATCTTAGATTATTAACCACGCTCCAGCACGCCGTTATCTCAAACTATCATCAACAGAGACACTGAACTATTGTCCATGTTTCTTAACATTGTGCTTAAAGTAAAGGAAAAGGAGAAATGGATTAAAGATGTTTTTTGTGTTTCTAAAACACACGACAGGAACTCTGAGTGTCATGACTTTGTCACCACTAGGGGGAGACAAAACTGCTCTTTGTGATTTTCTCAATATTGAAAAACATGGAGGTAGTGACAGGTCAGACTCTGCATTACACACTCGTCTTAACATGTTACACACCGACGTGTGAGACCAGTATGATTTCTCCTGTTCTCCCAGTATGATTTCTCCTGTTGGCCCAGTATGATTTCTCCTGTACTCCCAGTATGATTTCTCCTGTTGGCCCAGTACGATTTCTCCTGTACTCCCAGTATGATTTCTCCTGTTGGCCCAGTATGATTTCTCCTGTTCTCCCAGTATGATTTCTCCTGTACTCCCAGTATGATTTCTCCTGTACTCCCAGTATGATTTCTCCTGTTGGCCCAGTACGATTTCTCCTGTACTCCCAGTATGATTTCTCCTGTTGGCCCAGTATGATTTCTCCTGTTCTCCCAGTATGATTTCTCCTGTACTCCCAGTATGATTTCTCCTGTTGACCCAGTATGATTTCTCCTGTTCTCCCAGTATGATTTCTCCTGTACTCCCAGTATGATTTCTCCTGTACTCCCAGTATGATTTCTCCTGTTGGCCCAGTATGATTTCTCCTGTTGGCCCAGTATGATTTCTCCTGTACTCCCAGTATGATTTCTTCTGTACTCCCAGTATGATTTCTCCTGATCTCCGAGTATGAGACCAGTATGATTTCTCCTGTTGATCCAGTATGAGACCAGTATGATTTCTCCTGTACTCCCAGTATGATTTCTCCTGATCTCCGAGTATGATTTCTCCTGTACTCCCAGTATGATTTCTCCTGTACTCCCAGTATGATTTCTCCTGTTCTCCCAGTATGATTTTTCCTGCACTCCCAGTATGATTTCTCCTGTTGGCCCAGTATGATTTCTCCTGTAC
>NC_089197.1:272500-307500 GCF_963930695.1 Labrus bergylta
TTTAAACTGAACTCTTGTGTGAGTCGTTTTAATCTTTAACTCTGAATCTTTCATGTAAAAAACTCTATGTTATTAATGTTTTAATTTAATTATTAATTAAATTAATAGTTTTAATGATTAGATATTTTTATTTTGAAGGACTGATGACGTGTGTTTCCGTTTTTAATTCTTTATTTTTGTTCAGCTGCTGATTTTTATTTTTACTGTCACTAAGATATTTTTATTTTCTCTCAGTTCAACAGTTTCATAAATTGTCCCTGCTGACAGCTGATTGGCTGCAGACGATGTGTGCCGACAGCTGATTGGCTGCAGACGGTCCCTGCGGACAGCTGATTGGCTGCAGACGGTCCCTGCTGACAGCTGATTGTCTAGGTGCAGAGCTGCTGGTTCTCCTGAACGTGTGTGGGAAGTGCTGCTTTGTTTCCTGTTGGCCCTTTGGCCTGGAGCAGCCGGGCGCCGTGGAGCGCCCAGCGTCATGGTCCTCGGGGTAAACTGTTGTGACAGAGTGCTCGGGGGCCCCTCGGGGGCCCCTCATTAGCTCTCTGTCTGCTTTAATCCTCTCTGTCGTCCACAATCTGCCCACACAGACATCGTCTCTCGTGTGTCTGCTGCACACTTTACCCGCCGCCGTGCTTTAATGCAAACCGCCGTCACAAAGACGATTAACATCCAGTTATAAAAGCAGAACTGATGACATCACTGAAGGTGTGACTCTTATCTCAGCTGTCAGCGTTAACCAGTTCATCACCAGTTCATCACCAGTTCATCACCATCTCATCACCAGTTCATCACCATCTCATCACCAGTTCATCACCAGTTCATCACCATCTCATCACCAGTTCATCACCAGTTCATCACCATCTCATCACCATCTCATCACCAGTTCATCACCAGTTCATCACCAGTTCATCACTAGTTCATCACCATCTCATCACCAGTTCATCACCAGTTCATCACCAGTTCATCACCATCTCATCACCAGTTCATCACCATCTCATCACCATCTCATCACCAGTTCATCACCAGTTCATCACCATCTCATCACCAGTTCATCACCATCTCATCACCAGTTCATCACCATCTCATCACCAGTTCATCACCAGTTCATCACCATCTCATCACCAGTTCATCACCATCTCATCACCAGTTCATCACCATCTCATCACCATCTCATCACCAGTTCATCACCAGTTCATCACCATCTCATCACCATCTCATCACCAGTTCATCACCAGTTCATCACCAGTTCATCACCATCTCATCACCAGTTCCTCACCAGTTCATCACCAGTTCATCATCACTAATTAAAGCTCTGAAATGAAAGATGTTTGTCCCTTCAGGCTCTCCGTAGATACTCGTCCTCAGTGTCTCCCTGTAGTCTCACTGCTGCATCTCTGAATGTCTCATTTCACTTTAACAAACTCTCACACAGTAATATCCACCTGATGACATCACACTGACCTGATGACATCACACACTGACCTGATGACATCACACACTGACCTGATGACATCACACTGACCTGATGACATCACACACTGACCTTATGACATCACACATTGACCTTATGACATCACACACTGACCTGATGACATCACACATTGACCTTATGACATCACACACTGACCTTATGACATCACACATTGACCTTATGACATCACACACTAACCTGATGACATCACACTGACCTGATGACATCACACACTGACCTGATGACATCACACACTGACCTGATGACATCACACATTGACCTTATGACATCACAGACTGACCTGATGACATCACACTGACCTTATGACATCACACTGACCTTATGACATCACACTGACCTGATGACATCACACACTGACCTGATGACATCACACTGACCTGATGACATCACACTGACATCACACTGACCTGATGACATCACACACTGACCTGATGACATCACATATTGACCTTTGAGCTGTTTGACCTCAGTTTGGGATCCCTAACCACTTCCTGTTTCTGTGCTTAACTTCCTGTCCTAACCTTCCAGCTACCAGAAGGACCTTACTTTATTTCAAAATAAAAGCATTCAGCAAGTACTCTCAGCTTAAGACAGGACAAACCTTCAAATTAAAAGCCTTACCATTTTTGTTTTCAAATGTGAAATAATGGAATTTCAAACATGCGATTAAAGATGTGATTAAACGGGATTAACTACAGCTGTAGTTAATTTATTTTGTTATTTTGTCATTTACCTCATAGGTAGTTTTTGTCCCGTTTTGTTGTCTTCAGTCATAAACAACAAGAAGTGAAATGTCAAAATAAACCAAAGACACTTTATTTATAAATCTTCAGTTATAATTTAATACGGTACAAACATGTTAACCAAAAAGATTTCACAGTACATCAAGTGTTTGTCCAAAAGAAACACAGAGACACACACACACAGACACACACACACACACACACACACAGTTCAGTAATACCCTGCAGTGGATGGTTCCTTGTTCATCTCGTATAAAGAGAGATTTGTGACCCGTTGGTTGGTTTGTCTCAGTAAACGTGAACTCACTTCTTTAAGCTCCTCCTACATTTACTAACAGCTAGCATCAGGCTAACCTTCCGTCTCTCAGGTCGGTGAGAAGGAGAAGACGTGATGCTTCTGATCCACATGTTCAGTATTTAAGAAGCTGAAAAGACCCAAAAACTGAAATATTTCAGAACATTTTGATGACATCACGTCTGGACGGAGTGATGCTTTACTCTTCTCTCTCTGAGAGTCAAACAGAAGAAGAAGCTTTAATCTCAGCGTACACAACAAACAACACCTGCCTGTTGAATCCATCAGTCCAAAGGTTTGAAACAAAACAAGAAACAGACCCGAAAATACATAAAACATCTTAAAAAAAAAGAGCTGGAACATAATTTACAAGCACGATAAGATAAATATGCACACAGGATCCAATAAATAGAAATCACAGACTGTGAGTGGTCACCACACCGTTATGTCATTTCCTGTCATAAGGAAGCAACTCTGCCAGAGGATGGACGAACCAAAAGTCTGCAGAGTGAGAAGGGAAGTCACCTGTCACATGATGGTCAGAGCAGAGATCCTCTCTCATTGGTCATCATCTCGTCTCACTGGCAGACTGGATTTGAGGTCTGGTTCCCTTTGCTGACCTTAGCAGCACCGCTGGACTGGAGCCCCTCCCCCCCCTCTACTGAATGGGCATGTAAGGCCAGTTGAAGCTGCTTCCAGACAGCAGCATGTCCCTTATCAGAGTCTCTATGGGGGTCTTCCCCACCAGACGGACGAAGAAGAGCTGCTCTATGACAGAAGAGGAGACGGTGCGGAGGGAAGGCAGGCGGAGCAGCAGCTTTCCAAACCTGTTGGGCTGGTTCGGGTACTGGCTCCTCACGTACTCCTCTAAAGCACACTGAGACTTCTCCTGCAGACCCTCCACATGAGCCAGGTCCGACAGGCCGCAAGCATCTAGGGACAGGAAGAAGCAGAGAAGAGCAGCAGCTGTCAGTCAGACTGTAATGATTGGACAATGGACTGAGCCTTCATCATCATCATCATCATGGAAGTAAACGCCATCTGTTTAAATAAATGTATCAGTCACACCAGGCTTTATGAGACTAACACAGTTTGGTTTCAATTAGAAAACTTTACATTTAAAGATTTTTTATGCAGTGTGAATATTTGTAAAACATTGTAAATCAACATAATATCCTCCCTTATCATTTTTTATTATGTGAACGTGGGAAAGACATCATGAAAATAGCAGAGTTAAACGAATGTCCCTATCAAACATAAATAAATAATAACTCTTTGTGGTGTTTCTTTCCTGAACGCCTCGTTTTGTTGATGTGATGGACGGACGGCAGCGTCACCACTTTTCAAAATAAAATAAAGATGGTCCGGAGGTGAAAGTAAAACAGAGTGTAGTGGACAGAAAGGAACGAATCTTTGTTTAATGGGATATAATGGTTTTGATGTTTCTGTGTGACGTTCATGTGTTTGTTTTGTCTTGTTATTCTGATGAATATGATCTGTATCCTTCAGATCAAAGATTCTCTAGATCCAACAAGGCTTCTCTGCTTCCATCCAAACCACACTGCACACACACACACACACAACACACACACACACACACACTGCACACAACACACACACACTGCACACACAACACACACACTGCACAATAACACACACTGCACACTAACACACACTGCACAATAACACACATTGCACACACAACACCCACACTGCACAATAACCCACACTGTACACTAACACACACAACACACACTGCACACACAACACCCACATTGCACAATAACACACACTGCACACTAACATACACTACAAAATAACACACACTGCACACACAACACACACTGCACACTCACACACTGCACACACAACACACACTGCACAATAACACACACATTGCACACACACACACACACTGCACACACACTGCACACACACACACACACACAAAACACACACTGCACACACAACACACACTGCACAATAACACACACACTGCACACACACACACACACAAAACACACACTGCACACACACACACACACTGCACACACACTGCACACAACACACACTGCACACCTAACACGCACTGCACACACAACACACACTGCACACACACGCACATACACAACACACACTGTAAACACACACACACACACACACACACACACACACACACACACACAAACAACACACACACACTGCACACACAACACACACACTGCACAATAACACACTGCACACTAACACACACTGCACAATAACACACACTGCACACACAACACCCACACTGCACAATAACCCACATTGTACACTAACACACACAACACACACTGCACACACAACACCCACACTGCATAATAATACACACTGCACACTAACATACACTACAAAATAACACACACTGCACACACAACACACACTGCACACTTACACACTGCACACACAACACACACTGCACAATAACACACACTGCACACTAACATACTCTCCACAATAACACACATTGCACACACAACACACACTGCACACAACACACACTGCACACTAACACACACTGCACAATAACACACACACACTGCACAATAACACACACACACACTGCACAATAACACACACTGCACACACAAAACCCACACTGCACAAAAACACACTGCACACTAACACACACAACACCCACACTGCACAATAACACACACTGGACACTAACACACACAACATCCTCACTGCACAATAACACACACTGTACACTAACACACACAACAACCACACTGCACAATAACACACACTGCACACACAACACCCACACTGTACACTAACACACACTGCACAATAACATACACTACAAAATAACACACACTGCACACACAACACACACTGCACACACAACACACACTGCACAATAACACACACACTGCACACACACACACACACACAAAACACACACTGCACACACACACACACACACACACACACACACTGCACACAACACACACTGCACACCTAACACACACTGCACACACAACACACACTGCACACACACGCACACACACAACACACACTGTAAACACACACACACACACACACACAACACACACACAACACACACACACTGCACACACAACACACACACTGCACAATAACACACTGCACACTAACACACACTGCACAATAACACACACTGCACACACAACACCCACACTGCACAATAACCCACATTGTACACTAACACACACAACACACACTGCACACACAACACCCACACTGCATAATAATACACACTGCACACTAACATACACTACAAAATAACACACACTGCACACACAACACACACTGCACACTTACACACTGCACACACAACACACACTGCACAATAACACACACTGCACACTAACATACTCTCCACAATAACACACATTGCACACACAACACACACTGCACACAACACACACTGCACACTAACACACACTGCACAATAACACACACACACTGCACAATAACACACACACACACTGCACAATAACACACACTGCACACACAAAACCCACACTGCACAAAAACACACTGCACACTAACACACACAACACCCACACTGCACAATAACACACACTGGACACTAACACACACAACATCCTCACTGCACAATAACACACACTGTACACTAACACACACAACAACCACACTGCACAATAACACACACACACACACACACACACTGTACACTAACACACACACACAACACCCACTGCACACTAACACACACTGCACGCGCACACACACACACACACTGCACACACACAACACACACTGCACACAACACACACTGCACACACAACACACTGCACACACAACACACACTGCACACACAACACACTGCGCACACACACACACACACACACACACAGACACACACACTGCACACAACACACACTGCACACACAACACACACTGCACACACAACACACACTGCACACTAACACACACACTGCAAACACACACACACACACACTGCACACACAACACACACTGCACACTGACACACACAACACACACTGCACACTAACACACACTGCACAATAACACACACTGAACACACAACACCCACACTGCACAATAACCCACACTGTACACTAACACACACAACACACACTGCACACACAACACCCACACTGCACAATAACACACACTGCACACTAACATACACTACAAAATAACACACACTGCACACACAACACACACTGCACACTCACACACTGCACACACAACACACACTGCACAATAACACACACTGCACACTAACATACTCTCCACAATAACACACACTGCACACACAACACACACTGCACACTCACACACTGCACACACACACACACTGCACACTAACACACACACAACACACACACTGCACAATAACACACACACAACACACAAAACCCACACTGCACAAAAACACACTGCACAAAAACACACACAACACCCACACTGCACAATAACACACACTGTACACTAACACACACAACACAGACTGCACACTAACACACACAACACCCTCACTGCATAATAACACACATTGCACACTAACACACACGATACCCACACTGCACAATAACACACACTGTACACTAACACACACAACAACCACACTGCACAATAACACACACACACACTGTACACTAACACACACACACAACATCCACACTGCCCAATAACACAGACTGCACAGTAACACACAGTGCACACAACACCCACACTGCACACTAACACACAGTGCACATAACACACACACTGCACACACAACACCCACACTGCACACTAACACACAGTGCAAACAACAACCACACTGCACAATAACACACACACACAATACACTAACACACACCCACACTGCACACTAACACACAGTGCAAACAACAACCACACTGCACAATAACACACACACACAGTACACTAACACACACACACACAACACCCACACTGCACACACTGCACATGTAACACCCACACAACACACACTGCACACTAACACACACAACACCCACACTGCCCAATAACACAGACTGCACACACAACACACACTGCACACACAACACCCACACTGCACACGTAACACCCACACAACACACACTGCACACTAACACACCCAACACCCACACTGCCCAATAACACAGACTGCACAGTAACACACAGTGCACACAACATCCACACTGCACACTAACACACAGTGCACACAACACACACACTGCACACACAACACCCACACTGCACACTAACACACAGTGCACACAACACCCACACTGCACATTAACACACAGTGCACACAACACGCACACTGCACACACAACACCCACACTGAACAATAACACACACTGCACACAACACAAACACAAAGCCCACACTGCACAATAACACACACTGTACACTAACACACACAACACCCTCACTGCACACTAACACACACTGCACAGAACATACACACTGCACACACAACACCAAGTACCAAGTGTACCGTGCAGAAGCACACCTCTCCGAAGTGTGCCAAAGCCAAGGAAGGGTACCGTGCCTGAGTGCGATACGGAGCGGTCACACTGGTCAAACGAACTGGACTTGAGCGTTGAAGCGTGCTTGGGCATGGTACGGAGTGCCAGTGTGACCATGTCCTACTGGCACTCCGTACCGTAGAGTCACATCCAGGTTCAGAGTGAAAAGTAAAAGAGTTAAACATGTTGCAGTGACTCTTTTTCAACTGAGAGTAAAGTTTCAGGGATTTGTCTCCATCCAGAGTAGAATTAACTCTGCTGAAATCTCAACAACACCAAAACTTTAACTCTTTTCATTTTGCTGTGTGAAAATGAGAGAAGCTCTCTCTCTCTCTTTCTCTCTCTCTCTTTCTGTCTCTCTCTGTCTCTTCTCTCTCTGTCTCTCTGTCTCTCTCTCTCTCTCTTTCTGTCTCTCTCTGTCTCTTCTCTCTGTCTCTCTGTCTCTGTCTCTCTCTCTCTCTATCTGTCTCTCTCTGTCTCTCTCTCTCTCTCTGTCTCTGTCTCTCTCTCTGTCTCTCTCTCTCTCTCTCTCTCTCTGTCTCTGTCTCTCTCTCTCTGTCTCTGTCTCTCTCTCTCTATCTGTCTCTCTCTGTCTCTCTCTGTCTCTGTCTCTCTCTCTCTCTTTGTCTCTCTCTCTCTCTCTGTCTCTCTCTCTCTGTCTCTGTCTCTGTCTCTGTCTCTCTCTCTCTCTGTCTCCGTCTCTCTGTCTCTGTCTCTGTCTCTCTCTCTCTCTCTCTCTTTCTATCTATTAACATGTTATGTATAAGAGGTAATCATTAGTCCTGTGTAGTGTGACCGCGGTCCGGGCCGGCCAGCGTGGGAATGTGGCAGTGGGGGGTACAGCACGGTATACTGTCACATTTTGTGACGTTGATACTGATATATATTGATACTACTCTTCTTGTGTTTGCTCTTTTTCAAATATTAGCCACTGTAGCACTGTTAGCTTATTTTATGCTGCAATATCTATTTAGCCATCTTATTCTCCTCCTAAGTGTCTTACTCACTGAATGATTTCATCTTGCTTAATCTTAAATTTGATGGTAAGGACCATAACTATGATAAATGTTTCAGAGATGGTGTCACAATGAACTGTTTATTAAGTTAAGTATGATACATTTGCTGTGTGAGTGTTGGTATGATATGGACGCGATTAGTTATCAGAATTCAAATGATAAAGCTAATTTAAAAATTCAAATGCATCAACAGAAATGCTTTTTAATTTTCAGAATATGAGTGTATTATTTGACTCAAAAATAAAATGATGATTCATTTATCTAATTTGAATTTTAGTTTTCAACTTCAAAAATGCATAAATTATAAATTAGATAAATTAAAATGAGGAAGAAAATTACATTTCCTTTTTCATTTTCAAAAAATGCCCCTCTACATCTGTATCATAATTCAAATGAAAAATCTAATTCTAAAATGAAAATACAGGAACAGAAACACGTTTTAATTTTCAGATTATAGGTGCATTATTTGACCTATATTTAAAATGATTATTCAGTCATCCGTTTGCATTATACTTTTACTCTCTATGTATGCATATTGTATGACATCATTCAAATGAAAACCAAAAGGTCTTTGGCTTTTCGTTTTCAAACTTGTCGCGCTAAAAAGTGATCATAATTCAAACCAACTCGAAAACGAAATGGCAAAGTGGACGGCGCAGGAAAGTGACATCAGACTCCAGCTCCCAGGCAACGAACGTAATATTTACAGTCTATGAGGCGAGCGGGCAGAACGCGCAGTACGATGGGTGGTGGGGTGAAGTAATTCATTAAAGCACTGTTTACACCTCACAGTGTTAATATGGGGGTAACACTTTAAATAGTTAAAAAAGATACTCTGAAAGAGTGAATTTCTAACACTACGCTGCAGTGTTGAGCAAAAGTGACAGTGATCAGTGTTACCTGGTGTTAAATTTGAACTCCAAAAAGAGTCAATAGTAACACTTAGTTAGTGTTGAGGTACCAACTCTCCAAAAAGAGTTAAATTAACACTTTGTGGTGTGGACCCATATAGACACTTGAAAGTGTTCATATTCACTCGGATAGTGTTCATTTGAGTATGCTGATTTTGCTGTGCACATTTCTTCTTCTTCTGCTGTTTCTATTAATGTTACCCATCAAACACATTTCCTGTGGCTCGTATTAAACGACTCTCTAAACGTTTGTCCTTTGCCTGATAATGATTCGTGTGCCTCAGAACTGTCTTTGAGAGAAGATAATTAAATAATTAAATAATATTTTGAATGTCTGATTAAACATCATTAAAGACTCTAATTTTAAAAAACTTCCGTTTAATTTTCAGTAAACAAAAAACATTTGAAGGCCAATTCAAAAGTTTTAAATCGTAAACATTTCTATTTAGATTATTCATATTTGTGAAACTTAGACATGAATTATATTTAAAAATCCACATTTATCATTTATTCTCCTTCATATATATTCACTAAATGAATTAACACGCACGGTATATGCTGAAATGCTTCTCCTCTCATTCATATTTTTAAAGGTTTATTTTAGAGAGAGAGAGAGAGAGAGAGAGATAGCGGGGAAGGAGGTTCAGGAAGGATTTGAACCCGGGTCGCCTGCTTTGACCACACTAACCACGAGGCCCGTGGCGCCCCCTCCTTTTAAGAGTTTAATGTCACTGAAACTAAACGAAATGCTTTAAACCTGATGATTATTTTTATTTGTTTGAATTATTATTCAAATGTAAACAGACATGAAATAAGAGATTAAAAAAACACGTGATTTATATTTGATATTTCAGGGTCTGCAGTGATTTAATAATATTTATAAACTGCAAGTCACAAGTAAGTCTCAAGTCTCAAGTCGAGTCTGAAGTCCTAACCTTTGTTTGAAGTCCTGAACAAGTCATTAGCTCTCTTCACCAAACTAAATGCCATTTTAACAGAGTAATCATTTGTTACAGTTTCACAAATCATGATTTATTATATGATTTTATTTAGCCTACTTCTTCAAATAAAAGAACAGTACCACTGTTTTGTTTATTTTTCTAAATTCTGTTTTTGCCAATTTCCTTTGACTGAATTCTGTGTTTGATGGTGTGTTCCATTAGATCAGTGATTTGATTCATTTTATTAGATCATGTCAGGAAATTGAGACATTTTTAAATATAAATGAACTCGCCTTTATTTATTTTCTAAAAGGCAGAATGCCCAGGCCACCCTTACTCCCCTTTTTTTTTACAGTGTGTGTGAAGATGTTCCCAGACTACAGCAGGCTGTGAGATAACAGCCTACATATTTGTGTGTGCTGATTGTTGATAAATACAGAATGCAGACACGCTGAGAGAGAGAAGTCCAAACGGCCGTTTGACCGGATTAAGTCCCGAGCATAAAGACCTGATCCATATCCACCGTAGATATTAAAGTCCATACAGAACACCGACTGTGGTGAAGTGAATACCGAGGTACGCGCGAGTGTGTGTGTGTGTGTGTGTGTGTGTGTGTGTGTCAGCTCCCGCCTGTAACATGTAAACAGAAGAGGAGCAGCAGATCCACCAAACGTGCGTAAAACTCCTCAAAAGCCTTGGTATAAAAACGTAGCTTTTTAATAAATCACACCCACATTGAGGCAAATCCCACGATATTCTGTTCACAGGTAATTCTATTTAAAACTCTGTGATGATTCCGTCCGTGTTTTGCGCATCGCGGAAATTCTATATGGGACCTAAAAGAACATTAAAAGCGCAAGTCCAAGTGACGTCACGAGTCATTGGTGTTGAAGTCCAAGTCGAGTTTGCAAGTCTTTCATGATTTTGTCAAGTCGAGTCCAAAGTCATCAAATCTGTGACTGGAGTCCACAGCTCTGCTTTCAGGCTGGTTGGTCGGTGTGTCACGTGAGGAGGATTTTATTTCTATTGATTTCAAACAATTCTGTTTTATTTTACTTTTTTTTATGGCTGCAGGAAACAGAAATATTTCTCACCTTGTGCAAAAATGAATAATTATTATGATTAAATATTTTCAAAGTAAAGCTGTTTTTTTATCTAAACTGTAGATGATCGTTGTCTCACTTTATGAGACAGTGAAGGTAACACTGAATCCTGAAAACATTTCCTCAAGCAATAAAATATTTGTCGTGTTTTCGTTTTGATGATTTCATTTTTTTGTTTCTTTGAGTCATTTTCTGAAGATGAATATTTTTTATTTCACCATATAGAATTGAAGTCATCGAAATATTGGGTTTTGATTGAACCATTATTGAATCGGCCTGTGTCATCTGAGTCTTTTTGGACGACAAAGCGACCTCTCGGTTTTACCTGTCCCGGTAAATTAAACTGATTCTCAGCGCTCTCTCTATTTCTAAATGTGTTTTCATTCTTTGGGACAGTGTTTGTCATCTACGGGTGCCTGTTTGTGTTTTATTGCGCCTTCCTGTTTGTAGGCCCGCAGGCCTCCATGTGATATATATATATACATATATATATATATATATATAAATACCTGTGGTGAACAGCACGATGGCCTTAATGCAGCTGTACTCTGCCGAGTCCACGTGAAGTACCTTCAGCTTCTCCACCTGTTCCTGGAAGACCCGGATGTGGTCCATGAAGGCCACGACCCGGTCCGCGGACATCGGGGAGGCGTGCAGGCCTGCAGCGGCCAGCAGCGGGGCGACGTGCACCGGCATGGAGCACTGCGCGGCGTTCAGCACGAACAGTTCGCTCCAGGTGAGGCGCAGCAGGGCCACCTGGTCCGTCACCTGCAGGTCCGGGAAGAACGGGATATTCCGGGCCCACTCCACGGCGCTGAACAGCATCCGGGCCGCCAGCTCGCAGATGTTCTCGATGCCCATGAGGTTGTTGCTCTGCAGACACTGAGAGCCGAAGCGGGACGTCGGGTAGGGCTCAGCCCGCAGCAGGAGAGAGATGTAGCCCGACAGGTACGAGTGACCCTGCAGGGGGTCTCCGTTAGTCAGCGAGAACTGTCCGTGATAAGACTGCGTGGGCAGCCGGCCTCTTTGCACGGCTGCAACAGAGAAACACAAGCGGAATTAAAACCACCACAGAGACATGTGCAGACCCCATACAGAGTCCACACAGTCCACAGAGAAGCACAGAGTCTACACAGAGTCCACAGAGTCCACAGAGTCCACACAGAGTCCACAGAGAAGCACAGAGTCTACACAGAGTCCACACAGAGTCCACACAGAGTCCACAGAGTCCACAGAGTCCACACAGAGTCCACAGAGTCCACACAGTGTCCACAGAGTCCACAGAGAAGCACAGAGCAGGGTTGGGGTTAGCGTGGGGTCAGAGCAGACAGAATCCACAGACATGTAGTCTGAACATTCACAGATTATTGCTCATGTTAATGCTCCATGTAAATTCTGTATCTGCACATCATTATCACAGGACATAATAATAATAATAATAATAATAATAATAATAATAATAATAATAATAATAAAATGAATGTAAATAATAAAAAATAATAATAAAAATAATAATAATAATAAAAATAATAATAATACAATTAATATAAATAATAAAAAATATATAAATAATAATAAAAACAATAATAATAATAATAATAAAATGAATCTAAGTAATAATAAATAATAATAATAATAATAATACAATTAATATAAATAATAATACAATTATTATAAATAATAATAAAAATATATAAATAATAATAATAATAATAATAATAATAATATAGATTTAATAATTATAAGTGCACACCGAGTGTTTTTGAGGAAATGGTCAGACTGAATCAGCACACTGACATTTACAGTAAATAAAACACACACACACACACACACACACACACACACTCATTTTGAAACGAAATGATTCACAACGGGTTAACAGAACAATCATAATATTTCATGTGTACTAATATTCAGATGTGTAATAATGATGTGAAACATGACGTCATGATTTATCTCAATGTAATGTGGAATACTGAACACACACACACACACACACGCTCTGTTTCTATTTGTTGTGACTGAATGTGATGACTGTAATTGTTTAGTTTCATTAATTGAATTGTATAATATTCTTTGATGAGTGACTCTCTTCTGCTCTGTGTGTGTTACATTAAGAGACAATAAGAGGAATCTTTCATCATTCTGATTTAACCCGGGTTATTTAAAACACGCTCCGCTGGGCCTGCACGCATACACAAACAGGGAAAGCCAAATCTCCCGATTCCAAACGAAGAATTGAATCGAAATCAAGCTGAGAGGGAGCAGAACTGTGTCCGAATCAGAAGCTGTGAGAGTGCAGACAACAACACGATCCTACTCATGCTACATGGAGCTAACTGCTGCTGCTGCTGCTGCTGCTGCTGCTGCTGCTGCTCGGCGTGATGTGAACACAGACAGAACAGACCACACAAACACACTCTACATACATGTATAAATATAGAAATATCTCTATAGATATATCTCTGTGTTTCTGTGAGCCTGCAGCGTCCTGCGCTTTGTTTTCGGGATGTCATGATGCAATAGTACCGACTACTATAAATATCTTTTTAAATATAAATATCTCTTCAGATATCTCTATAAATATCTTTTTAAATATAAATATCTCTATAAATATCTTTTTAAATATAAATATCTCTTCGGATATCTCTATAAATATCTTTTTAAATATAAATATCTCTTCAGATATCTCTATAAATATCTTTTTAAATATAAATATCTCTATAAATATCTTTTTAAATATAAATATCTCTTCAGATATCTCTATAAATATCTTTTTAAATATAAATATCTCTATAAATATCTTTTTAAATATAAATATCTCTTTAGATATCTCTGTGTTTCTATGTGTCCATAGTACCGGACTACAGGAGGATCCGTACCTTCCCTCCTCATGCTCTATAAAGATGTCTCTGTAGATATAGATATAGATATATAGATATTATCCGTACCTTCCCTCCTCATGCTCTATAAAGATGTCTCTGTAGATATAGATATAGATATATAGATATTATCCGTACCTTCCCTCCTCATGCTCTATAAAGATGTCTCTGTAGATATAGATATAGATATATAGATATTATCCGTACCTTCCCTCCTCATGCTCTATAAAGATGTCTCTGTAGATATAGATATAGATATATAGATATTATCCGTACCTTCCCTCCTCATGCTCTATAAAGATGTCTCTGTAGATATAGATATAGATATATAGATATTATCCGTACCTTCCCTCCTCATGCTCTATAAAGATGTCTCTGTAGATATAGATATAGATATATAGATATTATCCGTACCTTCCCTCCTCATGCCCACTTTGAGGCACTTCTTGAGGCGACAGTACTGGCACTGGTTCCGGTGGTGCTGGTCCACGGGACAGGTTCTGTTGGCCCTGCAGGTGTAGCTCAGGTTCCTCCTGACGCTGCGCTTGAAGAAGCTCTTACATCCCTCACAGGTGAACTGTCCGTAGTGTTTCCCGCTGGATTTGTCCCCGCACACGATGCACTCGATCTGCGTGCTCTGCTGTTTGTCCGTGGACGAGGAGGAGGACGAGGAGGAGGTGGTGGTGCTGGACGCTGCGCCCTGAGGTGCTGCTGCAGCCGGCGCAGGGTTGATGTGTCCCGTCAGCTCCCCGGGCAGAGACAGAGGGGAGGAGAGGGGGCCCTGGGGGTCCTCCGTGTTTCTCCACGCCACCATTGCCATATCTCCAAAAGTTTGCGCGCCCAACTTTTCCTCTTTTTAAGAAATAATGAACAAAGCGTCTCTATGACACACACACACACACACACACACACACACACACACACAGCTCACACTCTGAGCGACATCCTGCTGAAGGCTCACAAAGCGTCTCTATGAAGGAAGCTGAGGCATCGTGTGGCTCAATGAAAGTTCACAGCTCACACACACAGCGACTTCACAAGTGAAGGAAAGCAGTCCCTCAGAAACCGGATCAGCGCGGCGCACATCCAGAAACACAGCGCGTCACTCAGAGCGACATCCTGCTGCACGAGAACATCCACGGAGAACATCCACGGAGAACATCCGTACAGGCTGAGAGGGGCTGATGGAGGACTCTGGCTGAGAGGGGCTGATGGAGGACTCTGGCTGAGAGGGGCTGATGGAGGACTCTGGCTGAGAGGGGCTGATGGAGGACTCTGGTGATGCTTTGCGTCGGGACGGAGGAGGAGAGTGCTGCGTCCAAACGTCACTGGCTGTGGCTCTCTGACGTGTTTGATGTGGGCGTGGCCAACGCGCGCGGGGACGCTGGTCTGAGAGCAGCATGCAGCATGGGGTTGATACACACGCACACACACACACACACACACACACACACACTCGCGCGTACCTCGGTATTCACTTCACCACAGTCGGTGTTCTGTATGGACTTTAATATCTACGGAGTGATCCCTTAATCTCTCTCTGTGTGTGTGTGTGTGTGTGTGTGTGTGTGTGTGTGTGTGTGTGTGTGTGTGTGTGTCTGTCTGTCTGTCTGTCTGTGTGTGTGTGTGTGTGTGTGTGTGTGTGTGTGTGTGTGTGTGTGTGTGTCTGTCTGTGTGTGTGTTTGTGTGTCTGTGTGTGTGTGTGTGTGTGTTACTCAAACTGCTGATTCTCTCTGCAGGAATGTGACGCCCTCTAGTGTCATCATTTAATTACAGAATATTATCTGATTTTGTTTTTCACTTTGACTTCAGTAAGGTTTGTAAACAAGTCCACCTGGTTTATAAACAAGTCCTCCTGGTTTGTAAACAAGTCCTCCTGGTTTGTAAACACGTCCTCCTGGTTTGTAAACATGTTTGTAAACGTCCTCCTGGTTTGTAAACATGTCCACCTGGTTTATAAACAAGTCCTCCTGGTTTATAAACAAGTCCTCCTGGTTTGTAAACAAGTCCACCTGGTTTATAAACAAGTCCTCCTGGTTTATAAACAAGTCCTCCTGGTTTGTAAACACATCCTCCTGGTTTGTAAACATGTTTGTAAACGTCCTCCTGGTTTGTAAACATGTTTGTAAACATCCTCCTGGTTTGTAAACATGTTTGTAAACGTCCTCCTGGTTTGTAAACATGTTTGTAAACGTCCTCCTGGTTTGTAAACACGTCCTCCTGGCTTGTAAACATGTTTGTGAACACGTCTTCCTGGTCTGTAAACATGTTTGTAAACACGTCCTCCTGGTCTGTAAACATGTTTGTAAACACGTCCTCCTGGTCTGTAAACATGTTTGTAAACACGTCCTCCTGGTTTGTAAACAAGTCCTCCTGGTTTGTAAACACGTCCTCCTGCTTTTGTAAACTCGTCCTCCTGGTTTGTAAACACGTCCTCCAGGCTTGTAAACATGTTTGTGAACATGTCCTCCTGGTCTGTAAACATGTTTGTAAACACTTCCTTCTGGTTTATAAACACGTCCTCCTGGTTTGTGAACATGTTTGTAAACTCGTCCTCCTGGTTTGTAAACACGTCCTCCTGGTTTGTAAACATCCTCCTGGTTTGTAAACATGTTTGTAAACACGTCCTCCTGGTTTATAAACACGTCCTCCTGGCTTGTAAACATCCTCCTGGTCTGTAAACATGTTTGTAAACACGTCCTCCTGGTTTGTAAACACGTCCTCCTGGCTTGTAAACATGTTTGCGAACACATCCTCCTGGTCTGTAAAGATGTTTGTAAACACGTCCTCCTGGTTTGTAAACATGTTTGTAAACACTTCCTCCCGGTTTATAAACACGGCCTCCTGTTTTGTAAACATGTTTGTAAACACTTCCTCCTGGTTTATAGACACATCCTCTTGGTTTGTAAACATGTTTGTAAACACTTCCTCCTGGTTTGTAAACACGTCCTCCTGGTTTGTAAACACGTCCTCCTGGTTTGTAAACATGTTTGTAAACACGTCCTCCTGGTTTGTAAACACGTCCTCCTGGCTTGTAAACATGTTTGCGAACACGTCCTCCTGGTCTGTAAACATGTTTGTAAACACGTCCTCCTAGTTTGTAAACATGTTTGTAAACACTTCCTCCCGGTTTATAAACACGTCCTCCTGGTTTGTAAACACGTCCTCCTGGTTTGTAAACACGTCCTCCTGGTTTGTAAACACGTCCTCCTGGTTTGTAAACACGTCCTCCTGGCTTGTAAACATGTTTGCGAACACGTCCTCCTGGTTTATAAACACGTCCTCCTGGCTTGTAAACATGTTTGTAAACACGTCCTCCTGGTTTGCAAACATCCCCCTGGTTTATAAACACGTCCTCCTGGTTTGTAGACACGTCCTCCTGGTTTGTAAACACGTCCTCCTTGTTTATAAACATGTTTGTAAACACGTCCTCACGTCCTTGAGCTTTAAATATTCAGACTTCAACATGAGGTCAAAGTTCAGACAAAGGGGGCGGGGGAACTGGGGGGGTTGATCACTGAAGAGAAGAGGAGAAGTCTTAAAAACAAATGATTGTGTTGTTTGTTTAGGGTTTAAGTGTTGTTGAGGAAGAAACTAAACATGTCAGTGTGACACTCTGAGTCCTGACGGGATCGTTCTGTCTGTGGCGGATCACATGACGCACAAGAGGCGGGGCTTAACCCTGCATATATTTTTAACTACATGCCGCCAGCCTCGTGTATCCTGCGGTGGTTTGGAGCTCTGGTTAAATGAACGCTACGCGTCTGTAAGATACAACACATAACCACTGATGAGGAGCGCCCTCTAGAGGAATCCTTCAGTAACACAGGACAACATGTGTTTAAATAAACGATACACACACACACGCACACACACGCTCACACACACACACACACACACACACACACACACACACACACACACACACACACTCACAGACACAGACACACACACACACACACACAGAGACACACTCACACACGCTGACACACACACAGACACACACACACACACACACAGAGACACACTCACACACACACACACACACACACACACACACACACACTGCTGCTAACAAAACACACGTCTGACGTCCAGCGTGGATCAGCAGTGGAAGGTCAAGGCTAAAGTGTTTACTACATGGTGTGTGTGTGTGTGTGTGTGTGTGTGTGTGTGTGTGTCTGTGTGTGTGTGTGTGTGTGTGTGTCTGTGTCTGTGAGTGTGTGTGTGTGTGTGTGTGTGTGAGTGAGCCCTCACACTCGAGGTAAGTGGGAGTAAACAGGAGTGGTGTAAGCTCATTACGTTCAGTGGATTAATGTCGGTGATCTAAAAGTATTCTACAGCGTCTCAGACCTCCACCGGACTCTTCCTGTAACCCGGGGGTGGGGGGGGGGGATTTATAGAACGAGCCGTTTAGCGCGCTCTGCAGGTTTATCGATGACATCACGGCCTGATTCTGAGTCAAAGTGCATTTCCTGTTTTGGTGTATTTTTACCCTTCACAGTCAAACGATGATCAGAGAGATCATGTGGTTGCAGACTGATGGTGAACAGATCCTTGAGGGAACGATGCGTCTCTTTGCCGGTAACTATGGCAACCTTTCAAACAAAGCTGGGATCTCTTAGGCCGCTAAGCAGGCTCAATTCCTCGTCAGTTAGATTAACATACCTGAGCCACTGCTTCACCTGTGACCACTGCACTTCCTCTTCACCTTCATTAACCCCAGCTGACCTCTGACCTCTGACCCCGTCCGGGTACCCGGGAGTAGGCATGAGGTAGTGCTGGGCGATATGGCCTAAATTTGATATCACGATATTTTTTTGCCTAATGTCGATATTCAATATGACTCGATATTTATCGTATTAAAGTTTATAAATGTATAAAAGTGAACCAGACCAAACTGATTTACATTATAAACCAGAAAGTTTATTTAACAATTCTAAACATCACAAAGAAATAAATAACATTTCCCTGCAGGTATTTAAAAATATAATAATCTCAAAATAAAAGAAGCCACTGTAGCAAGCAGGGCAGGGGCCTTATTTTAGTGAAATAATCAGTATTAAACTCAAATAAATTAGAGCAATCTCAAATACCATAGCACAAAAATGAATCAAAATAAATACAACAATATGAGAAAACCTTCAATTAAATGCAAAAATAAGTTAAGAACAGAGAATGCCACAATATAGGATAGGATAATACTTTATTGATCCCCAGAGGGGAAATTCGGGCGTTGCAGCAGCACAGACAAGAAAGGTCAAAATACAAAATACACATTAAACAGAATAGATAAGATAAGAATGACAAGTTAAAGTGACAAGTGATGATTAAAGTGACTTGGTATGATAAATAGCAGCAAGTAATGTAAAGAGCAGAGAAGAGAGGCAGTGTTGTACCACAATAATGCAGAGTGCAGTTATAATATGATATGGCTTGTAAAACATTAGAGCTTGGGTACTCTTCAATTTTCACAAGTTAGTGCAAAACAGCTATAACAGCTATAACAGCACTTGGTATGACAGATAGTCTGTAACATACACGTCAGAGGTTATAAGAGAGGAAGCCTGCCTACAGTCTCTGGCTTTAGGCAGGCCCTGTGACATGTGACGATATTACCACTCGCATTGAACGCTCTCTCTGATGGCGAGCTTGTGGCGGGGACACAGAGATACTTTTTTGCTAGGTTACTGAGCCGAGGACAGTTGGCCTCATGATCTTTCCACCATCTGTGTGGATCAGTGTCACTATCAGGTAGCCTGACAGTTCTTCAGCTCTCTCTGTGTCTTGGTGTGTGTCTGGACCATAGACTGTAAATATTACTGGACGAACCCTGACCCGTCTGTTAGATAGGCAGAAAATGAGTCCAATCGACGGCCGCATCCATATTGCATTTGCAGTCTCAACCTAACTTCAGATCAACCTAACGACAGCAGTAAGGCGGGACCGGCGGGACTTAACTCCGCCCATTCAGCTCAACGTTAGCGGTCCACTTCACAGCATAGCTAACAGCTAGGCTGCTATCATCAACTATTCCTCCTCGTCCTGAGAAAACTCTACAAACAGTAAGTTAACATTTAACTTTTCTACAACACAGTTAAAACTAATTATATTCAACCCAAATATTTAATTAAAGTCTTAAAACTACACTTTGTTAAATATACAATCATGTTTATGAGTTATTTGTCAGAGCAGTTAGACTTTGTCAGTGTTAGCAGAGAAATACATTAACAAAGTTTTATCCATAAACTGTAAATAAATATGAGACATCCAGAAGAAATCAATATTACAAAGCATACAGTTCATGTTACTGTTCTGACAAAAAGAGGAATGTCTGTGTTTTATATTTACTGATGTCAACAGCGATGAGGTGAACATGACAACTGAAAAATAATTATTTAGTATTTATTATAAGATATTTGTTTTCTATTGAACCCTGTGAAGTCATGGAGTCTGTGGACAGTGTCAGCTTCAACAATATTATTCCTGCAGATGTGGCTAATAACAAAAAAACAGCCTGAGCTGTCACATGTAGTTAACTGTACATTTTGTCTGAGGCATTAATTGAACACCTTTGTATTTCTCCTATAGACACAGTGTGGATTATTGGTGACTGGTCCGTCGAGGTGCCCAGAGAGCTGCAGAGACAGAGGAAGAAACCTGAGCCTCAACAACATCTGTATTTGTTGGTTCTTCTGGGGTGGACTTCAGTTGCTTCTCTTCAACAGCTCGCTGTGAGGGAGGTCTCCCCCGGATGGCCTGAGTGATGACACCCACTGGCTGAGAGCTGAGGCGGGTTTTAAACCTCCTGACAAACCGTTACACCGCACCCACCTGTCAATCAGGTCAGCTACACGCCTTATTGTGAATAACTCTTATCCTTCATCAAATCAAAACTGATGAGTCATCAAAACATTCACCCCCCGTACAGTGTGTGTCCATCCAGACATGAGCTAATCACACCTATTTGGTTTTTTGAACCAGGCTGTAAACATGTTCATCTCTGCTGTAAAAACAGACTTTTTTTAATGTTGTTTTTCAGATTAAATAAATATTTCTATATAAATGCACTCCTTTATGTCTACTTATGAGTATACATTTCAGATTTGAAATGACAAGACTAAAATGTGCATTAATGCTCAACTCAATAGCTTAGGGAAGGAAGTCTACTTTTACACAACTTCTTATTCTTTTGATAAATACTAATGCAGTTCATTTCTGAAAGTGGGATGGAACAGAGTCATTGCAAAATGATGCCCTTAAACACAGCCCCATTCTTAAATCAAGATACATGGAGAGTAAATAAGATCAATAACTTGTGAATAAAAACAGTTAAAAATGATTTAGAAATGTAGTCTTCCCTGATCAATATCACATAATATCAACTTCTCCCATCTAAACTGGACAAAGGGTTTTAAAATGGGAAGAAAATGGTTTGATTGCAAGTTGTTTGGAGGAGATCTAGTTTTATTTGAACAGCATGAATACAGTCTTCCAAGGTGCAAACCCTCCTCCTCCTCCTGAAGCTTGTGGAGCTCCTTGATGTACTGCTGTCTTATCTGCTGGCCATCTTCTCTCAGCAGAACTTCGACTGTTGAAAAGTCATTCAGAAGAAGCTCGAGCATGTGACATGGATCCAGGAGAACATGGACTTTTAGTGAGGGGTCTTCAGGATGGCAAAGAAAGAGAGAAAATATCAGTTATTCATTAAATCATTTTGTTTGTTCTCATCTATTTTTCTGTATTCATCTGTGTGTAAGAGCACATTTATAAATTCAACAGTGTACTACCCAGACAACAAAGGTCCAGTATTCAGATAATCAACATCTATTCAAAGTTAAGAAGATAAACATTATTGTAATCATGTTGTTTTCAGCTCTCTCACTCACACAATGATATTCCACATCAAATGGTCTCAGATTTTGGGTGAGGAAAAATTAAGCAGTTTATTGTGGATAGTACTTCATCTACATGAAACAAATATAACCTGAATTATTTAAATCATTAACAGGTCCCAACTCTCTGTGCTTTAGTACAGAACATACAGTAACTCATTTATTATTAACATGAGCTCAGTACATGGCTGTATTCTTCAAACTATTTCTTATACTTTATATCTATGTGCTTTAAATCTTATTTTCATTCCATATGTTATTTATATTTTATATTTCTACTGCTATATTCTGTGTATGAGTTCAGTGAAAATTAATATGGTTATTAATATAGTTCTTAATGGTTACAGATGCTCTTACAAAGTGAAGTTTTTAATTTGTTAACAGTTTGCACAAATCTTAAGACACTACATCAACCATGTAACTTTAATGTCATCCTCTATAACCTACACAGCACATTAGGTTCAGTTCAGTTTATGTTACTGACGGATAATTACTACACAAAGTTTGTTTTTAATGTCCACATTTACGTGGAGTATAACATTCATCATAACGTCAGATAACCACCGAGATGAACCTTTAGCTTCTAACATCACACAAACTCATTATTTTCAACAACAACATCTTAACAACAAACATTTCTAAACCATTGACCGTAAATAATGTAAATAATGAGCTACACAGTTAGCCGACTGGTTTACAAGCTAACGCTAAACAAGCTAGGTCCGTAAATATAAACACATGAGTAAGCAGTAAATATAACACTACTATATCACTTACCGAAAAAAACTGAAGCATCAACTTGTTGGATGGTCTGTTAACCGCACAGCAAGCCATGTATGTTGTCAGATATGTGTTAAACAAACTCTCCAAACGAAGTAAGAAAGAGGAGAAATCAGACGGATCAAGCTAACAGGCCTCCTGACCTGCTGACCTGTTGACCTCCTGACCTGCTGACCGCGCAGAGCTGTCAATCAAATCTGACACAACCAAATATGGGCATAGCCGTTTTCCTTAATAGAATAAAATCCGATGAGTTATAAAAAAATTCATCCCCCCCCACAGTGTGAGGAGAAGGGGCCGTCAACTTCTCAGATATATCTCGTTTTTTGAACCAGGCTGTAAACATGTTGATTCCTGTGGTAAAAACGGGCTTTTTTGGCTGTGGGCTTATGGCACTTCCGACGCTTCTGCAGCCAGCCTCAAGAGGAACCTCGAGGAACTGCAGTTTTTTGTACTTCCGCATAGGCTTCATTTTTGGAGACCGGAGGTTTCCCCTTGGTCTGGATTGGCTGCTTGAAGAAGCTTCCAAGGCTTCGTTTGTCCCGTTTAGCTGCTGGGGCTGCTTCCTCTGTGGTGGCAGCTGCATCACATTGTGATGTGGTGGGCAGTTCAGGGAGCAAAACCTCCGCCTCTGAGGTAACTCTCTCTTTCAGTTCCTCAATCTTGTTCTCTGGGACATATGTGCTTCTGATCCTGGGATCTATGAATGAGGCCATATTCAGTAACTCCTGGGTAGCAGGGTCACCATATTTCTCCTTCAGGTAGTCTATAATTTCCCTATTAATTGACCCTGTTAGCTCGGTGTCATCTTGTTTGGGTGCCAGGAGGTCAACCCAAACAGGTGCAGAAGTGACTTCATGTAAGACACTGTCACATAGGCCTCAGCAGAGAGAGCATCTGTGAACACCAGGAGAGGCCCAAGGACCTCGTTTATGGACTCCAAGACGTAGATATCCTGCCAAGACAAAATGAGATGTCTTGCTTTTTTGTCTGCAGAGAGAACCTGTGTGATCGCCTTCTCTTGTTGCAGCACTCTCTGTATCATTTTGGCCCGTGACTCCCATCTGGTAGGGGATTCACTGACCAGTGTGTGTTGAGGTAGGCTTAGATCCTTCTGAGCTGCAGCCAAATCTCTTCTGCACTTCCAGCTAAACGAGAAACTAGCAACCAACTTTTTGCACACACCAACGGCCCTGTCGACCCGAGGATCCTGCATGCTCCTCTCTGGATGAAGAAACACAATTTGAAACACATTTAATTCAACACAATCAGAATACAAATGTATGAATACTGAGGTCTATGTTTAGGTTATTCTAAATTATTGTATATATACTATTTCAACAGTTCTTTTTGTTTTCCTATTTACATTTTCATAGTGCTCATTTTGTGAGGTTTTAATGATGGACTATATATAGAATTCTAAACTAAACAGCCACGTCTCCAAGCCGTCTAGTTCAACCACAGAGCGAGCTTTCCTCAGCAGCGTGTTCAGCCTGCTGGCCTCACCGAGCTTGATGCCCCCCCCCCTCTTTGAATAAATCTGGTTTATGATTCAAACATTTCTGAGCAGAATTCTGAAGAAGAGTCCTTTTTGTCCTTTCCCAGTGACCTCCAGTGGGATGACGTTCCCATGATGCTAAATGTCATTTACTAAAGTGTTTCTTCTCCCCCCCCGGCACTGAAACTGTCAGAGTCAGACTGAGAACACTGTGAGGATTTGGTGCTTCCAGGAAGTTTCTTTGTCCTTAAATCTGTTGATGGGTTAGCGTCTGCAGCGAGGTGATGCTGGGACGCTGTGATGTGCTGCGTGCTACATCGCTTCAGACGGCTGTGCAAAGGCCAGGAGGGACACAGACGCTCGGCGGCTTATCTGAACTGCACAGAAAGTGAAAAACACACAGGTCTTTTCTGGTGCATGTCAAGGTCAGGAGGCACAAATGACTTAGATCAGGAGCGACTGTCTGCAGACACTTTGCACAGAGGCTGGTGGGAGGCAGGTTGCCTGAAAACACACATTCTGATGTTTGTTAGTTTTCATTTGGTGTGCCATGTCTCTCTGCAGT
The DNA here is from genome assembly GCF_963930695.1 of Labrus bergylta. Lineage (NCBI taxonomy): Eukaryota > Metazoa > Chordata > Actinopteri > Labriformes > Labridae > Labrus > Labrus bergylta. The sequence continues at coordinate 298,159 of NC_089197.1, forward strand.
TAACTAGTTTCTTCATTCTAACAGTAACTCACTCAACAAACGTCAGTAAAGAAAACACATTCAGCCTCCCCGTCCCGTCTTCTGATTGATCATTCTACTATTCATAGAAGCCAAATTCATCATTCCAATTTGTCAAGGTGCCGAAGTGCTGAGTTAACGATGTGCGAGGAGAAGAGGAGACTGTTTAGACTCATCTGAGGTTCCCTCTTCCTCACCTTACGAGCTTCAGCGGGCTGCAGGAGCCGCTCGGCACCATGGGTAATTAGTGTGATGAATGCATGAGCAGGACAAACAGAGGCAGTCCCCTGTCTCTCTGTGCTGTGGAGGCTCAGGGGTAATGGATGACTCTGCAACAGGACAATCCCTCAAACAACAGAACCTCTACTGAATATACAGAAAACTAGTTCTCCTCCTGCTTTAAGTGTTAAAAGGCTCACTGACGGACACAGACACTTTTATTTCAGATGATTTTAAAAGTCTTTTTTCACCTCCTGCAGACTGAAAAGGAATAACGTGAGAGCATAAATATAGATTTAGGTTTTTCTCTGCAGTTAGGATGCTCACCCTCTGTGGGGTTGTTCTCCTTGTAGAGACGTTGCTGCTCAAATGATGGATCACATTATTAGATTAGAAGAGAGCAAAGACAGCCAGCCTCTGGATTTGCAATTCACGCTGCCTCTTTTGTATATGGACGTCTTCAGCATGAGGGGGATAATTGGCCCGTTGTCACTGAGTCACAGATTGTTTTTTTTTAACAATGTGGGGAACCTTGTAATAAATCAGGTCAGCTGTCAGAGCCATGTCAGCAGGAGAGGCATTAGTCAAATATGCAGAATAATTCTTGAGCCTACGATGTAAAGAGGAATACATCATCATTTATCTGAAGTCCAGATGGGTCTAATTCTTCTAACAAATGAAGGGCGTATGGAGATACGAAGGTCTGGCTCTCTGTGCAGGACCAGCTAATGGCCTGTGATACTCTGTGACTTTTCAACCCACTGTGACAGTGAATCATACACGCCACATAAGGCTGAAGCCATGTCATCCGTGTAGCGGAAGCTGAATCTGTGGAGTGCCACAGACAGGTAATCCATCGCTGTATCAGGAGAAAAAAACACAAGTTGAGTGAATTGTTTGGATAGCAGGCAGGCCCGGGGCTAACAGAGCGTGAAAGACAGGCGAGGTCGTGGAAAGGTTATTTCTGGGTCCAGGAGGTGAGACTTTGGGGATGCAGACACGTCAGTCCTGCAGAGTCCTCGGGTCAATGTGAAGACAAGTGGAAGACACATTTCTCTGTCAGCACGCAGAGAGCCTGCACGGGTTCAGGCTTTTGTCGTGAAGTCCCAAGTCATTGAGTCAATAGCCAAGGAACATGACACAACCTCTCAGAGTCACTCGGCATCAAGCGGAACAGGGAATGGCATGCTTTCCATTTCACTGCACCACGGCCCCGCCAAGACCCCGTCTGCACTCGAGAAACAGGAGAGCTCTCAGGCCGCCGCGGACACGGACCCGGCTCCCTGAGAGCAGATCGACAAGGTGATCCACCGTTCAATCCATAACCCCGACTATCATCCCCTGAGGCGGTTGTAGCACGGCGGGGACACGGCGGGGATAACCACGGGGGCCGCGATGACAGGAAATGAGATCATGGCAAAGCACAAGCACATCTCGATTAAACTGATGTCAGGATTTATCTTCTTGTTTCAGTGCGTTTAGACGGAGGGGAAAAAAAGTGACCTTTCATTTTCATCTGACCAGATAACGCCCGTCATAAGCACCGCGCCACATGTCATCCTTACACTGTGTCATATCGTGTGCCATGGAAACATTTATTACACTCAAAGTTAGAGTCTGTGTTTATGGATCGTATCATTTTGGGGGCTACATTCCACTTTCTTTTTCTCCTGAGCCAAGACTGAGGGCTTATTCTGGATGTGCAGGGTTTAGGGTTCATTCTGTTTGTGCAGGGTTTGGGGTGTACTCTGGATATGCAGGGTTTAGGGTGTACTCTGGATGTGCAGGGTTTAGGGTGTACTCCGGATGTGCAGGGTTTAGGATGTACTCTGGATGTGCAGGGTTTAGGGTGTACTCTGGATGTGCAGGGTTTAGGGTGTACTCTGGATATGCAGGGTTTAGGGTGTACTCTGGATGTGCAGGGTTTAGGGTGTACTCCGGATGTGCAGGGTTTAGGATGTACTCTGGATGTGCAGGGTTTAGGGTGTACTCTGGATGTGCAGGGTTTAGGGTGTACTCTGGATATGCAGGGTTTAGGGTGTACTCTGGATGTGCAGGGTTTAGGGTGTACTCTGGATATGCAGGGTTTAGGGTGTACTCTGGATGTGCAAGGTTTAGGGTTCATTCTGGATGTGCAGGGTTTAGGGTGTACTCTGGATGTGCAGGGTTTAGGGTGTACTCTGGATGTGCAAGGTTTAGGGTTCATTCTGGATGTTCAGGGTTTAGGGTGTACTCTGGATGTGCAGGGTTTAGGGTGTACTCTGGATGTGCAAGGTTTAGGGTTCATTCTGGATGTGCAGGGTTTAGGGTGTACTCTGGATATGCAGGGTTTAGGGTGTACTCTGGATGTGCAGGGTTTAGGGTGTACTCTGGATGTGCAGGGTTTAGGGTTCATTCTGTTTGTGCAGGGTTTGGGGTGTACTCTGGATATGCAGGGTTTAGGGTGTACTCTGGATGTGCAGGGTTTAGGGTGTACTCCGGATGTGCAGGGTTTAGGATGTACTCTGGATGTGCAGGGTTTAGGGTGTACTCTGGATGTGCAGGGTTTAGGGTGTACTCTGGATATGCAGGGTTTAGGGTGTACTCTGGATGTGCAGGGTTTAGGGTGTACTCCGGATGTGCAGGGTTTAGGATGTACTCTGGATGTGCAGGGTTTAGGGTGTACTCTGGATGTGCAGGGTTTAGGGTGTACTCTGGATATGCAGGGTTTAGGGTGTACTCTGGATGTGCAAGGTTTAGGGTTCATTCTGGATGTGCAGGGTTTAGGGTGTACTCTGGATGTGCAGGGTTTAGGGTGTACTCTGGATGTGCAAGGTTTAGGGTTCATTCTGGATGTTCAGGGTTTAGGGTGTACTCTGGATGTGCAGGGTTTAGGGTGTACTCTGGATGTGCAAGGTTTAGGGTTCATTCTGGATGTGCAGGGTTTAGGGTGTACTCTGGATATGCAGGGTTTAGGGTGTACTCTGGATGTGCAGGGTTTAGGGTGTACTCTGGATGTGCAGGGTTTAGGGTTCATTCTGTTTGTGCAGGGTTTGGGGTGTACTCTGGATATGCAGGGTTTAGGGTGTACTCTGGATGTGCAGGGTTTAGGGTGTACTCCGGATGTGCAGGGTTTAGGATGTACTCTGGATGTGCAGGGTTTAGGGTGTACTCTGGATGTGCAGGGTTTAGGGTGTACTCTGGATATGCAGGGTTTAGGGTGTACTCTGGATGTGCAGGGTTTAGGGTGTACTCCGGATGTGCAGGGTTTAGGATGTACTCTGGATGTGCAGGGTTTAGGGTGTACTCTGGATGTGCAGGGTTTAGGGTGTACTCTGGATATGCAGGGTTTAGGGTGTACTCTGGATGTGCAGGGTTTAGGGTCTACTCTGGATATGCAGGGTTTAGGGTGTACTCTGGATGTGCAAGGTTTAGGGTTCATTCTGGATGTGCAGGGTTTAGGGTGTACTCTGGATGTGCAGGGTTTAGGGTGTACTCTGGATGTGCAAGGTTTAGGGTTCATTCTGGATGTTCAGGGTTTAGGGTGTACTCTGGATGTGCAGGGTTTAGGGTGTACTCTGGATGTGCAAGGTTTAGGGTTCATTCTGGATGTGCAGGGTTTAGGGTGTACTCTGGATATGCAGGGTTTAGGGTGTACTCTGGATGTGCAGGGTTTAGGGTGTACTCTGGATGTGCAGGGTTTAGGGTTCATTCTGGATATGCAGGGTTTAGGGTTCATTCTGGATATGCAGGGTTTAGGGTTCATTCTGGATATGCAGGGTTAATGGTTGATTCTGGATATGCAGGGTTAATGGTTGATTCTGGATGTGCAGGGTTAATGGTTGATTCTGGATGTGCAAGGTTTAGGGTTCATTCTGGATGTGCAGGGTTTAGGGTGTACTCTGGATATGCAGGGTTTAGGGTGTACTCTGGATATGCAGGGTTTAGGGTGTACTCTGGATATGCAGGGTTTAGGGTTCATTCTGGATGTGCAGGGTTTAGGGTGTACTCTGGATATGCAGGGTTTAGGGTGTACTCTGGATATGCAGGGTTTAGGGTGTACTCTGGATATGCAGGGTTTAGGGTGTACTCTGGATGTGCAGGGTTTAGGGTTCATTCTGGATGTGCAGGGTTTAGGGTTCATTCTGGATGTGCAGGGTTTAGGGTGTACTCTGGATATGCAGGGTTTAGGGTTCATTCTGGATGTGCAGGGTTTAGGGTTCATTCTGGATGTGCAGGGTTTAGGGTGTACTCTGGATATGCAGGGTTTAGGGTTCATTCTGGATGTGCAGGGTTTAGAGTGTACTCTGGATATGCAGGGTTTAGGGTTCTTTCTGGATGTGCAGGGTTAATGGTTGATTCTGGATGTGCAGGGTTAATGGTTGATTCTGGATGTGCAGGGTTAATGGTTGATTCTGGATGTGCAAGGTTTAGGGTTCTGATTCTGGATGTGAACGGTGAGGGTTCGGGTTAAGAGTGTTTGACAGATGTGTTTCTCTCACCAATGGTTTGTTTGTGGTCCAACAAGCAAAGATTTTGAAATGTTTGAACTGCTTTCCTTTGGATCTGTGGATTGAAGTTGGTCGACCCAAAAACTTTTCCAAACAACTGTGTAAATCCATGAGATTTGTTTCAGACATGCGCATCAGGATGACTTGGAGCCGTTTTATCTGGTTGTTGAGAATATTTTGTAAGAATCTCCCCTTTCCCACTGCTTCAGCTGACCTTGGAGTTTAGTGCTTGTTATTTAATGTAACAAAGTTAAAAATGTTTAACTATAATGATGAACAAACATCACCTGCTTCATGTCTTTCTCATCGTCAGCATGCAGGCGTGCTATGCTAACAACATGCTAAAGGGCTGGGCTAACCCTAACCCTGAACACAAATAAATCACATGACGCACCGCAGAGAAGAGATGAAATGATATCAAACTTTGTCTGGATGGATCCTGATGTTCCTCTTCTTACAGCGTCGCTAACACGTCTCTCTCCTCACCACATTATCATGAACTCATGGGTCACTTCTCCAGTCGTTCACACCATGTGGAGACGTACTTTAAACATTAGAATGGATGGACTGGGGGGTCACCAGGGTGGCCTTGGCCCCACTCGAATTCTGATTGGCCACCCCAGGTGCCATTCCCAAATCCTTCATCACCTGTTTGGGCTGCTGGTGGCTGTTAATGCATTTTAATGTGACACATTTTAAGTATTTAAACATAAACACGAGTTTGAAAAAAAGTGATTAATCACAGCCTCTAATGTGATTAATGAAGTTAGAATCTGAAAAAATAATGAATCCGTGCAGGGAACCAACAGCTGACTGAATTTATGAATATTAAGTTTGAGTAACCTCAGATGACATCATGGCAGCAGGTTGAGAAAGAGTCAGGCAGTCAGACGTCATGTTAAAAACAAAAATAGTATATTTAATGTATTTACAATAAACATACAATCATGTATTCTTTTTCAAGAAATCAAGAGAACATAAAGCTTTTCAATATAAAGTCATATCATATCATATCATCAAAGAAAGTGGAACTCAACCCAAAGAAGCTAGAGAGCGTATCTAAAAAATCTGAATCAATGCTTTGAAAATATAGGTGATATTTTTCTTATTTCAATGCCCTTTATCTGTTCAGAGATCCTCCTGCAGAGAGCCATGAAACCAAACAGTGAATACCACCCAGACATGAGCAGACACCGGCGCTAACGCTGTTAGCACGCGGTTTCACTTCAAAGGCAACATGCTGCCCAAAGGCTCAAACCAAAGAAGATCTACTCACATATGAAGAGTCTGCCTCCAAAACGTCCACCATCTTTTACAAAAAGGGACTCTCGGTAAGAAATAACAGTAATCACATCCTGGTCGCTGAAGCCTCTGAATGATGAACTGCTGTTTTTACCCCAACGTGTCGCATTCTGGAAGCGAACTCTTCATATGTCAAGTCTCTAAATATCTGCTATAAAAGTCAACCTGCTGTCACCACAAGGCAAGGTCATCATCACAAGAGAAGAATGAGAGAAAGAGGACGTACAAAAACATCAATGCTCCAAAGGTTGTTTTTCTCATCACAAGGCAAAACAGTCCTGTCGCCACAGGTGAATGCAAGGTCGAGCGTCGGACACACCTACAATATGTCGGCTTCTTCTTGGTGACAGTCGAAGGTTGCTCAGGTCGATATGGCGCAAAGTCTCCGGGCTTCATATCCAGGCACAGAAGTGTCTCGCCTGTACAATGTTCTCAGCTCTGCCCCGGATGGAGAGAGAGTCTAAATGAGACGATACCTTCACTAGTAGAAAAGTCCTACGTATTAACAATTATTACATCCTAAATTATTCGCTTGTCTAGACCCATGTACAGTATTTTATAGGCATTATGTTTGGGGGACACTTTAGTATGATGAAAGTAAGTGGAGGGATATCACAGAAAGGCTACATACAGCTGGAGGATCCGAACACTTCTATGGTGTCACTTTGGCACTTGTATGGCACTATTATGTACAGAGGAGTCAGCACTATGACACACTGGACGGTGCAGTGATCAAAGACAGCGCCACCTGTTGGCGGTTTGTGGAGGAGGAGATGGTGTCTGGCTGGTAATGTTGGTTAACGCCCTCCTCCCCATATTCAAGCTTTGTTTGTTAACTGTTTGTACATCCCGGGCCGTTCTGAAAGGAGACCAGCCCGTTTCATATCTTTTTTTTTTTTTTTTTTAGAAATTCAAGTCTCACCTCAAGTCTGGGTTTAAACTCTGTTAGTTCACATGAGACCAGACCAGGCTTTGGTTTAGTCCGGTCTGGTTCAGCATAGCTCCATGTTGAGGTCCTGTCCCCGCTGGCTGTTTTTATGATTCTCATTAGGATTGATGGTGCTAAAGAGCCACCAGTGTAAAGTTCTAATTTTAAACTACACCAGTTCAATGAAGAGCTGAACTAAATAGATCTTTAAACTCGAGTAGGTCCAAGGCAACGTCCACCGTTTGCACAAAAGAAAGAAAAGGACTCATAAACATGAGCAGCAGCATCAAATGAAAGTCAATCATGGAACTCGTTAAACGATGTTGGGAGACTTCCACTAACTCAGAACATTTCAGGAAGTAACCTCAGTCGGAGAGTCAGATCAGAAGGTCCATACCAAAACTTTGAATATGAAGCTACAACAAGCGACTGGTTAGCTTCAACACGGTCTCAGTGACGTCACCCATGGGTGTCCTGGGTCCCAAAGATGGAAGTGCCAATTTCCACATAGTCCGTGTGTGCAGCGGTCTGTTTACACCCACTCGTGACAATTTGTTAGTTTGCTGCGTTTCTAACACGTTCCAATTCTATTTCAATGGAGCCCGCTGCAAGCACGCATTAAGCTGGAATAGATGGACCCAGACAGGAAGTCAGGCAAGGAAACACACAGAGCGTCTGGATAGGTGGGAACTGTGGGTAAGAGGCAAAGAGTTGGAGTAGAGCTGGGGCCTTTGACCTCCTGACAAACAGGGACAACAAACCTGTCAGTCAACTTAGCCACGCCCCTTATGATGCTTAACTATGAGTGACTCTTAGCCTTAATTCAATAAAAACAAAGGTTATAAAAACGTTGCAGAAGGGACACCCTGACTGATACTTAAAAGGTCGACTGCAGGACTATTGTTTGCTCCATGTCATCAAGATCAAGAACTGAATTTATAAGCTTTAGATGTGTTTGTTTAGATGATTTCATTTCTGGAAAGAGCCTCTTTCTAGTCTGTATGCTAAGCTAAGCTAAGATAAGCTAAGCTAAGCTAAGCTAACCAGCATGGAACCAGTTACCTACATGACTTTGGTATCAATCTTCTCGTTTGACTCCCGGCATGAACGTGAAGAGGTTTATTTTCCACATTGTTCTTCTTGTCATTCCTCACATCCCAACATCAAAAGGAAAACATGTTTTAGACGTGACATCTATTAGCATGTTGAGTGGCCAGAAAAAAGGCAATATTTTTGATGCAAAACATTTGAAATACTTACAAAGTAAGCCAGAAAAAGAACAATAAATTCACGGTATAAATGGGATATGTCAGAAATCTGAATCCCATAGAATCAGGAGATCAAATCTGTGTTGAGACAACCACTGCAGTGTGAGTGATTCTGAGTCAGCCCAGGTTTGCTCAAAAACTGTCAACATCACAATGCAGTATGCATTATAAAGCCCGCCCATGGTCGTCAACTTGAGTTAAATTTGTATTTAACAATCACCACAGAGTCGGTGCAGCTCAGTGACATACTGAACATTTCTTTGTTATCAATGCATGCATTACCAGCATGCTTTGAAATGAACTAATTCTGGCCGGACACTGGGAGTCATGCTATGCTGTGTCTGCTGACAGCTAGCCCTCCACCGTGTCCGTTTCTCTCCTCACATGCCTTCACACTGACACTCAGTCTGCTGTAACTGAACCTGTGAGGGCCTCCACCTGTTTTGGCCCCACTGCGCACATACGTGTTCTCTGGAGAGTCCCCTGCTTGTTATTTATCATGTTGCTACGTTGTCCATGCATTGCTGCTGCAGGGAGCGTCCCCAAGAGGAGAGGAACATCAGCAAGTCAATTTCTGTCTCCATTTGCTGTAGAAGGGAGGTTTCTGTTTCTGGCACAATTGTAGTGTTGGTTCGGTCAAATCAGTGGAACTAGAGAAAGTCATGATGTGTCACAGTCCGTCCACCTGTTTCTGTCCAGATAGTTAAAGATGGCCGACCTAACTCCTTTAACCTCTCTCATGTAGCTGCTTTCACACGTGCACAAAACTCCTGAAAGACGTTTCTGTGGTGAGCGTCATGTGTGAACACAACAAGCTGATGTGAGAACGCAGCAGGATATAATCAGGAGAATTCACCTGGAGGGAGGGGGTGGTGACCTTTATTCCCTGTGATCGCTGCACGACCATAGACTGTCTGCACGCCACCTCTACCATCTCCGTGCTCTAATCAACCTGCTGCTGCATGTTTCCTGTTCTCCAGGATTTAGAACTCTTTAGTTCACATTGAGATTCTGATGAAAGACACATATTGTCATTCCAGCCTAACCCTAACCCAGGAGCAGTCGTCCTGAAGTGATCTAGAAACTTTCAGGAGTGCAGATGTGTGAAAACAGCTAA
>NC_089197.1:312500-327500 GCF_963930695.1 Labrus bergylta
AGAGGGGGAGGAGTGTTACCCAGAGGGGGCGGAGTATTACCCAGAGGGGGGGAGTGTTACCCAGAGGGGGAGGAGTGTTACCCAGAGGGGGGGAGTGTTACCCAGAGGGGGAGGAGTATTACCCAGAGGGGGGGAGTATTACCCAGGGGGGGAGTGTTACCCAGAGGGGGAGGAGTGTTACCCAGAGGGGGCGGAGTGTTACCCAGAGGGGGAGGAGTATTACCCAGAGGGGGGGAGTGTTACCCAGAGGGGGGAGTATTACCCAGAGGGGATTAGTGTTACCCAGAGGGGGGGAGTGTTACCCAGAGGGGGGAGTGTTACCCAGAGGGGGAGGAGTGTTACCCAGAGGGGGGAGTATTACCCAGAGGGGGGAGTATTACCCAGAGGGGGGAGTGTTACCCAGAGGGGGGGAGTGTTACCCAGAGGGGTGAGTGTTACCCAGAGGGGGAGGAGTGTTACCCAGAGGGGGGGAGTGTTACCCAGAGGGGTGAGTGTTACCCAGAGGGGGGAGTGTTACCCAGAGGGGTGAGTGTTACCCAGAGGGGGGAGGATAAAGAGAGCATCTCTTTAGAAAGCTAACGCGCTTCAGAATGTGTTGATAATCTTATGCAGGGCTTCTTCACAGAGCGTCGTCTGTTTGCCTCTTCCTGTTTTCAGGATGCCAGCTGTTGATTGGATCAGCAGATTTTCGAGTCTAGAATCTCATTGGCTACAAGAAACGTAAGTCACCACCACAGTCGAGTGATTGGCCTGGAGACGTCACACTATCTCCTTTCAACTCAGCCTCTGATTAGCTGGTAGAGTTGAATGGAAGATTGTAATTGGACCAATGAGGGGCCATTAGAGAGCTCTGAGTGCGGTTGCCATGTTTCATGAAACATTTCAGAAGTACAGAGAAGTATCAGGACAGGACCTGGATGGATCTGATGATCTGGATCAAATCTTTCTCTGGACTCGGATGGCGGCATGCTCGGTGAAGCAGTTGGAGCGTTTGGTACTATGATGCTGATCAAAGTGTTTTTTTAGTTGTGGGTCTGACAGATGTGTAGATTGTGGTTGCTGTGGTGGTCTGACAGATGTGTAGATTGTAGTTGCTGTGGTGGTCTGACAGATGTGTAGATTGTGGTTGCTGTGGTGGTCTGACAGATGTGTAGATTGTGGCTGCTGTGGTGGTCCGACAGATGTGTAGATTGTGGTTGCTGTGGTGGTCTGACAGATGTGTAGATTGTGGTTGCTGTGCTGGTCTGACAGATGTGTAGATTGTGGTTGCTGTGCTGGTCTGACAGATGTGTAGATTGTGGTTGCTGTGGTGGTCTGACAGATGTGTAGATTGTGGTTGCTATGGTGGTCTGACAGATGTGTAGATTGTAGCTGTGGTGGTCTGACAGATGTGAAGATTGTGGTGGTCTGACAGATGTGAAGATTGTGGTGGTCTGACAGATGTGAAGATTGTGGTGGTCTGACAGATGTGTAGATTGTGGTGGTCTGACAGATGTGAAGTTTGTAGCTGCTGTTGGTAGAGGAGGAAGCAGCCACACTGAACACAGCTGAAAGGTCTGCTAGTCATCTTTGATGGATCCATTTATTGCTCAGAAGACTGTTTCCTGAATGTTTTGTTTGAAACTGGACACAGCCCTCACATTCCTCTGAACATCACTTTTAGATGATTAACACCAACACCCTCCCACAGTTTCTACTCAAAGGCTAAGCTAAGCTAAACTAAGCTAAGAGTACCTTCTGACCCTGAGGCGTGCAGTTCAAACATTGTCTGTTTGAGACCTTCCCCTCATCACTAATGTTTTTATTGGACGTCTTCTTGGTGTCTGATGAATTTCTCATTGATGTGATTTCTGCATCTTATTCATGATTGTGTAAAATAATTAATTCTTCTTTGTTTGTACCCCTGATGTAAATCACATCATCTGCTCCTTAAATGAATATAATTCTGATATTTGTTTATATATATATATATATATATAAACAAATATCTATATTTATGTGCAGTTATGTCTTCTTGAATGTGGCCGGAAAGCTCCGTCACCAGGGAGGGTGTGTTCAAGCAATCACTGCCAGGTAGTCTTTCACCTCCTATCTATATATAGATATAGATATAGATAAAGATATAGATATAGATATAGATATAGATATAGATATAAATCATCTTGATCCCAAATGTTTCTTGTTTCTGTTATCACACCATGTGTGTCCTCTCCTTTACATGCCAACATCTCCCTCTAGTGGACAGTTTGTGTATTACAGCCTCACCTGATGAGGATGATGACGGAGGGCGTCTGGGCCATGGCTCCGATCATGCTGCAGACACAGATGACACAGAGGAAGGTGAGGAAGGCCTGCTGACAGCCCGGACTTGGACACTTTCCTGGAAGAGCCACGGCATCCTCACTGGAGCTGGATATACACGTACAGCCGGTCAGGTTCTACACACACACACAGAAACACACACACACACACAGAAACAAGAAGGGTGGATCTTAATGTGGTTTCCCATCATAAACATGTTTAAATATCTCCAGTGTGCAGCTTTTTGTCTCAGTCTGAGCAGTAATACTTGGGCTGTCTGAACTCACTGGTTTGGTGCAGCCAGCGAAGCAGGCTGAGAGGTAGGTGACTCCATTGGACCCGCAGACAGGGCTCACTGACGCTGTGTAGCAGTTACAGTTGTTGATGCACGCCGACTCAGGCCGCTGCCACGACTTCAACGTCCTGCACAGGAGGTCAAAGGTCATGTAAGGGTTAAATATGTTTCATTATGCTCATCTTTTCTTTGTGCATCATCAGCTGATTCATGTTTGTTTATCTTTGTAACAGCTGATGTTGGACAGCTGTCGTCATGGTTACGCTACAGTTACAACGGGCCCGCAGGTTTCAGGCTTCAGAGTAGAATCAACTTTAGACAATGAGAATATATCAAAAAGAAAAGATATTTCTGCAACTGTAAAAGTAGAGTGATGGTGAGGAGTCCCGTCTCTGCCGGAGAGAAAGAGCGCAGAGTTTATCTTCAGAACTATTCTGTGCGGCTGCTCCTAGCGCTTCGAGTTAAAAATCTGTCAACCTTTCAGAAAGGCGTCACCGGTGCTCTTTTCAAAATAAAAGATATTCCCCCTCTGACACGGATCCCCACATCGTCCTCGCTCCCCCTCCAGACAAACATCGTAGGAAAAAAACAATCTTGAATGTAAAACATGAAGTTAAAAGCAACGAGTAAGAGACTGTTGTCATGGAGACCAGACGCGTGTGCTTTTATTCTGAAGTCACGTTTGTTAATTTGTGTGATCCCATGTCTGTGACATCACAAACCGAAGGTGTGATCTGGTGGTCAGGCTGAATCGTTCTGTTCAGTGTGGCTAACGTTAGCAGTGCTAGCACCAGCACGTTTAACCAGCTGATGGGCGAGGGGTCTGTCATCCTCACTTTCCCAAAAAAAATATAAATAAATTAAAAAAGAAAGATATTTATTATCCCGAGAGAATGAATGCTAATCTTTAGCATCATGAAATTAGCATTTTTGGTTTTAAGTTTAAATATCCCAAACCCATTGTATGGTTTACCATGAGATGAGTCCAGTGACATGAGGAGTTACCAACCCAGAAGTAGTATAGTCCAGGAGATCAGAAAACCCTCTGTCTGATCTACATACAAGGTTAGATAATCATCTGTCCTGCTTACTCGTTGCCGTAGGCGACGGTAACCCCGGCAACAGGCCCGGTGTCACAGCCCAGGAAGAGGAAGGAGACGTAGCAGGCGGTGGACACCAGGTTGACCAGCATGGCCATGCGGACTGCTCCCAGAGCCGATAGGTTGAGCTTCTTCACCAGCAGCCCCCCCAGGAAGATCCCCAGACACGCGCAGGGGATGGCGGTCATACCTGAGGAGGACGAGACGACGAGGAGGAGTCAACACCTGTGATCTCCACCACAGGGTTAGACGCCATGAGGACACGCCTACCTAGCAGCTGATTGGCTGAGGAGGTGGTGAGGTTAAACTGCTGCTCCAAGTATTTTCCCAGGAAGGCAGCGAAGCCGGCGACCACGGCGATCTCCATGCACGCCGCCAGCGTGATGCAGCTGAACACGGGGTTGGAGAGGAGGTGCCTGGTCACCCGCGGGATCACTGAAGAAGAAGAAGAAGAAAAAGAAGAAGAACACTCTGAGGATGATTCCTCCTCACCTCTCAGGTGCTCACAGTGTGTGTGTGTGTGTTTGTGAGTGTGTGTCTCTGTGTGTGTGTGTGTGTGTGTGTGTGTGTGTGTGTGTGTGTACCTCTCAGGTGCTCACACACTGACAGTCCACTGTTGATGTCGAAGCCGTGGATGGCGCCGTTGGGTTTGGCGCCCTGGTATTCCATGGAGAGGGGGGGGGGCAGCATGGCCTGCTCGCTCTCCCCTCCCCCGTCCAGGTCCTGCTCATCGAGCGCCTGAGGGAACCCGAACATGAAGAGGGCCGACAGGAAGAGTAAGGCACCGCATAGGAGGAACCCGCCCCACCACGCCCCGATCCACCGAGGGTCATCGGGGGTGATGTCCAGCTTACCTGGAGAGGACAGGAAGCGCTACTTAAAGAACCAGAGGACATCACAGGAAGTGTTACTTAAAGAACCAGAGGACATCACAGGAAGTGTTACTTAAAGAACCAGAGGACAGGAAGTGCTACTTAAAGAACCAGAGGACATCACAGGAAGTGTTACTTAACTAATGAGAGGACAGGAAGTGCTACTTAAAGAACCAGAGGACAGGAAGTGCTACTTAAAGAACCAGAGGACATCACAGGAAGTGTTACTTAAAGAACCAGAGGACAGGAAGTGCTACTTAAAGAACCAGAGGACATCACAGGAAGTGCTACTTAAAGAACCAGAGGACATCACAGGAAGCGCTACTTAAAGAACCAGAGGACATCACAGGAAGTGTTACTTAAAGAACCAGAGGACAGGAAGTGCTACTTAAAGAACCAGAGGACATCACAGGAAGTGTTACTTAACTAATGAGAGGACAGGAAGTGCTACTTAAAGAACCAGAGGACAGGAAGTGCTACTTAAAGAACCAGAGGACATCACAGGAAGCGCTACTTAAAGAACCAGAGGACATCACAGGAAGTGTTACTTAAAGAACCAGAGGACAGGAAGTGCTACTTAAAGAACCAGAGGACATCACAGGAAGTGTTACTTAAAGAACCAGAGGACAGGAAGTGCTACTTAAAGAACCAGAGGACATCACAGGAAGTGTTACTTAACTAATGAGAGGACAGGAAGTGCTACTTAAAGAACCAGAGGACAGGAAGTGCTACTTAAAAAACCAGAGGACATCACAGGAAGTGCTACTTAAAGAACCAGAGGACAGGAAGTGCTACTTAAAGAACCAGAGGACATCACAGGAAGCGCTACTTAAAGAACCAGAGGACATCACAGGAAGTGTGACTTAAAGAACCAGAGGACAGGAAGTGCTACTTAAAGAACCAGAGGACATCACAGGAAGTGTTACTTAACTAATGAGAGGACATCACAGGAAGTGTTACTTCAAGAACCAGAGGACAGGAAGTGCTACTTAAAGAACCAGAGGACATCACAGGAAGTGCAACTTAAAGAACCAGAGGACATCACAGGAAGTGCTACTTAAAGAACCAGAGGACAGGAAGTGCTACTTAAAGAACCAGAGGACATCACAGGAAGTGTTACTTAAAGAACCAGAGGACATCACAGGAAGTGCTACTTAAAGAACCAGAGGACATCACAGGAAGTGTTACTTAAAGAACCAGAGGACAGGAAGTGTTACTTAAAGAACCAGAGGACATCACAGGAAGTGTTACTTAAAGAACCAGAGGACATCACAGGAAGTGTTACTTAAAGAACCAGAGGACAGGAAGTGCTACTTGAAGAACCAGAGGACATCACAGGAAGTGCTTCTTAAAGAACCAGAGGACATCACAGGAAGCGCTACTTAAAGAACCAGAGGACATCACAGGAAGTGTTACTTAAAGAACCAGAGGACAGGAAGTGCTACTTAAAGAACCAGAGGACATCACAGGAAGTGCAACTTAAAGAACCAGAGGACATCACAGGAAGTGCTACTTAAAGAACCAGAGGACAGGAAGTGCTACTTAAAGAACCAGAGGACATCACAGGAAGTGCTACTTAAAGAACCAGAGGACATCACAGGAAGTGCTACTTAAAGAACCAGAGGACAACACAGGAAGTGTTACTTAAAGAACCAGAGGACAGGAAGTGCTACTTAAAGAACCAGAGGACATCACAGGAAGTGTTACTTAACTAACGAGAGGACAGGAAGTGCTACTTAAAGAACCAGAGGACAGGAAGTGTTACTTAATGAACCAGAGGACAACACAGGAAGTGCTATTTAAAGAACCAGAGGACATCACAGGAAGTGCTACTTAAAGAACCAGAGGACATCACAGGAAGTGCTACTTAAAGAACCAGGGGACATCACAGGAAGTGCTACTTAAAGAACCAGAGGACATCACAGGAAGTGCTACTTAAAGAACCAGAGGACATCACAGGAAGTACTACTTAAAGAACCAGAGGACAGGAAGTGCTACTTAAAGAACCAGAGCACATCACAGGAAGTGCTACTTAAATAACCAGAGGACAGGAAGTGCTACTTAAAGAACCAGAGGACAGGAAGTGCTACTCAAAGAACCAGAGGACAGGAAGTGCTACTTAAAGAACCAGAGGACATCACAGGAAGTGCTACTTAAAGAACCAGGGGACATCACAGGAAGTGCTACTTAAAGAACCAGAGGACAGGAAGTGCTACTTAAAGAACCAGAGGACATCACAGAAAGTGCTACTTAAAGAAGCAGAGGACAGGAAGTGCTACTTAAAGAACCAGAAGACATTACAGGAAGTGCTACTTAAAGAAGCAGAGGACAGGAAGTGCTACTTAAAGAACCAGAGGACATCACAGGAAGTGTTACTTAAAGAAGCAGGGGACAGGAAGTGCTACTTAAAGAACCAGAGGACAGGAAGTGCTACTTAAAGAACCAGAGGACAGGAAGTGTTACTTAATGAACCAGAGGACAGGAAGTGTTACTTAAAGAACCAGAGGACATCACAGGAAGTGTTACTTAATGAACCAGAGGACATCACAGGAAGTGTGCTATTTAAAGAAGCTGAGGACATCACAGGAAGTGTTACTTAAAGAACCAGAGGACATCACAGGAAGTGCTACTTAAAGAACCAGAGGACATCACAGGAAGTGCTACTTAAAGAAGCAGAGGACATCACAGGAAGTGCTACTTAAAGAACCAGAGGACAGGAAGTGCTACTTAAGGAAGCAGAGGACATCACAGGAAGTGCTACTTATAGAACCAGAGGACAGGAAGTGCTACTTAAAGAACCAGAGGACAGGAAGTGCTACTTAAAGAACCAGAGGACATCACAGTGCTACTTAAAGAACCAGAGGACATCACAGGAAGTGCTACTTAAAGAACCAGAGGACAGGAAGTGCTACTTAAAGAACCAGAGGACATCACAGGAAGTGCTACTCAAAGAACCAAAAGACTTCACAGGAAGTGCTACTTAAAGAACCAGAGGACATCACAGGAAGTGTTACTTAAAGAACCAGAGGACATCACAGGAAGTGCTACTTAAAGAACCAGAGGACATCGCAGGAAGTGTTACTTAAAGAACCAGAGGACAGGAAGTGCTACTTAAAGAACCAGAGGACATCACAGGAAGTGTTACTTAAAGAACCAGAGGACAGGAAGTGCTACTTAAAGAACCAGAGGACATCACAGGAAGTGCTACTTAAAGAACCAGAGGACAGGAAGTGCTACTTAAAGAACCAGAGGACATCACAGGAAGTGCTACTCAAAGAACCAGAGGACTTCACAGGAAGTGCTACTTAAAGAACCAGAGGACATCACAGGAAGTGTTACTTAAAGAACCAGAGGACATCACAGGAAGTGCTACTTAAAGAACCAGAGGACATCGCAGGAAGTGTTACTTAAAGAACCAGAGGACAGGAAGTGCTACTTAAAGAACCAGAGGACATCACAGGAAGTGTTACTTAAAGAACCAGAGGACAGGAAGTGCTACTTAAAGAACCAGAGGACATCACAGGAAGTGTTACTTAACTAACGAGAGGACAGGAAGTGCTACTTAAAGAACCAGAGGACAGGAAGTGTTACTTAATGAACCAGAGGACAACACAGGAAGTGCTATTTAAAGAACCAGAGGACATCACAGGAAGTGCTACTTAAAGAACCAGAGGACATCACAGGAAGTGCTACTTAAAGAACCAGGGGACATCACAGGAAGTGCTATTTAAAGAACCAGAGGACATCACAGGAAGTGCTACTTAAAGAACCAGAGGACATCACAGGAAGTGCTACTTAAAGAACCAGAGGACATCACAGGAAGTACTACTTAAAGAACCAGAGGACAGGAAGTGCTACTTAAAGAACCAGAGCACATCACAGGAAGTGCTACTTAAATAACCAGAGGACAGGAAGTGCTACTTAAAGAACCAGAGGACAGGAAGTGCTACTCAAAGAACCAGAGGACAGGAAGTGCTACTTAAAGAACCAGAGGACATCACAGGAAGTGCTACTTAAAGAACCAGGGGACATCACAGGAAGTGCTACTTAAAGAACCAGAGGACAGGAAGTGCTACTTAAAGAACCAGAGGACATCACAGAAAGTGCTACTTAAAGAAGCAGAGGACAGGAAGTGCTACTTAAAGAACCAGAAGACATTACAGGAAGTGCTACTTAAAGAAGCAGAGGACAGGAAGTGCTACTTAAAGAACCAGAGGACATCACAGGAAGTGTTACTTAAAGAAGCAGGGGACAGGAAGTGCTACTTAAAGAACCAGAGGACAGGAAGTGCTACTTAAAGAACCAGAGGACAGGAAGTGTTACTTAATGAAACAGAGGACAGGAAGTGTTACTTAAAGAACCAGAGGACATCACAGGAAGTGTTACTTAATGAACCAGAGGACATCACAGGAAGTGTGCTATTTAAAGAAGCTGAGGACATCACAGGAAGTGTTACTTAAAGAACCAGAGGACATCACAGGAAGTGCTACTTAAAGAACCAGAGGACATCACAGGAAGTGCTACTTAAAGAAGCAGAGGACATCACAGGAAGTGCTACTTAAAGAACCAGAGGACAGGAAGTGCTACTTAAGGAAGCAGAGGACATCACAGGAAGTGCTACTTATAGAACCAGAGGACAGGAAGTGCTACTTAAAGAACCAGAGGACAGGAAGTGCTACTTAAAGAACCAGAGGACATCACAGTGCTACTTAAAGAACCAGAGGACATCACAGGAAGTGCTACTTAAAGAACCAGAGGACAGGAAGTGCTACTTAAAGAACCAGAGGACATCACAGGAAGTGCCACTCAAAGAACCAGAAGACTTCACAGGAAGTGCTACTTAAAGAACCAGAGGACATCACAGGAAGTGTTACTTAAAGAACCAGAGGACATCACAGTAAGTGCTACTTAAAGAACCAGAGGACATCGCAGGAAGTGTTACTTAAAGAACCAGAGGACAGGAAGTGCTACTTAAAGAACCAGAGGACATCACAGGAAGTGTTACTTAAAGAACCAGAGGACAGGAAGTGCTACTTAAAGAACCAGAGGACATCACAGGAAGTGCTACTTAAAGAACCAGAGGACAGGAAGTGCTACTTAAAGAACCAGAGGACATCACAGGAAGTGCTACTCAAAGAACCAGAGGACTTCACAGGAAGTGCTACTTAAAGAACCAGAGGACATCACAGGAAGTGTTACTTAAAGAACCAGAGGACATCACAGGAAGTGCTACTTAAAGAACCAGAGGACATCGCAGGAAGTGTTACTTAAAGAACCAGAGGACAGGAAGTGCTACTTAAAGAACCAGAGGACATCACAGGAAGTGTTACTTAAAGAACCAGAGGACAGGAAGTGCTACTTAAAGAACCAGAGGACATCACAGGAAGTGCTACTTAAAGAACCAGAGGACAGGAAGTGCTACTTAAAGAATCAGAGGACATCACAGGAAGTGCTACGTAAAGAACCAGAGGACATCACAGGAAGTGCTACTTAAAGAACCAGAGGACAACACAGGAAGTGTTACTTAAAGAACCAGAGGACATCACAGGAAGTGCTACTTAAAGAACCAGAGGACATCACAGGAAGTGCTACTTAAAGAACCAGAGGACATCACAGGAAGTGCAACTTAAAGAACCAGAGGACATCACAGGAAGTGTTACTTAAAGAACCAGAGGACATCACAGGAAGTGCTACTTAAAGAACCAGAGGACATCACAGGAAGTGTTACTTAAAGAACCAGAGGACATCACAGGAAGTGCTACTTAAAGAACCAGAGGACATCACAGGAAGTGTTACTTAAAGAACCAGAGGACATCACAGGAAGTGCTACTTAAAGAACCAGAGGACATCACAGGAAGTGTTACTTAAAGAACCACGGGACATCACAGGAAGTGTGACTTAAAGAACCAGAGGACAGGAAGTGCTACTTAAAGAACCAGAGGACAACACAGGAAGTGCTACTTAAAGAACCAGAGGACATCACAGGAAGTGCTACTTAAAGAACCAGAGGACATCACAGGAAGTGTTACTTAAAGAACCAGAGGACATCACAGGAAGTGCTACTTAAAGAACCAGAGGACATCACAGGAAGTGCTACTTAAAGAACCAGAGGACATCACAGGAAGTGTTACTTAAAGAACCAGAGGACATCACAGGAAGTGCTACTTAATGAACCAGAGGACATCACAGGAAGTGTTACTTAAAGAACCAGAGGACATCACAGGAAGTGTTACTTAAAGAACCAGGAGGTTTTAAAGACAGGCCCACTCACTGGTGTCGATGAAGACTGCGTCCACGTAGACTTTGGTACAGACAGAACCTAAGATGAAGCCACAGGCCGGGCCGAACACCAACGTGGAAAATAAAATACCTGAAAGACAAAGAGAAACAAGTCAGTGCAGGAAACTGAAGAAACAAACACTTTGAAAGGGTTAAATCCAGTTGACTTTGATTTCTTATTCTCTGATTCTCCACATGTATTCATGTTCTGTTGATTAGAAGTCATTTCTTTCTATCAGACTGCAGGTCACCTCATGACTCAGCAGGGGGCAGTGTTGAGTCATTTATTTCTATCAGACTGCAGGTCACCTCATGACTCAGCAGGGGGCAGTGTTGAGTCATTTATTTCTATCAGACTGCAGGTCACCTCATGACTCAGCAGGGGGCAGTGTTGAGTCATTTATTTTTACACAGAGATGGTTTGTGCAGGACTGAGAACAGAAAGGATCTCTTTCAGCTTTAATCATCATATTTATAATATCAGAGCGTTTAAAGAACAGCCAATCAGAAGAGGAGGCTGACAGATTTACTTCGTGTGCAGCTCGCAGGTTGAACAGCGCCATCGATCTGTGACTGAATCGTCCTGCAAGGGTCATAAATAATCAGACAGGAAACGACCTCTCATTGGACCAGCAGCACAGAACCACTGATGCAGCAGCTCAGCGCTGTGTGTGTGTGTGTGTGTGTGTGTGTGTGTGTGTATGGTGTGTGTGTGTATGTGTTGCAGTAAAGCTCCATAAGTAGAACGATGTGACCTCCAGTATCTGGACTGATAATCAGTGTTTCCAGCGAGTGGAGAGAGGCGTCCATGTTTTAAAAACAGAGACAGACTAACAAGTTCTTGTTTTAATAGTCATGGGGTTCAAAGCCCCGTTTTGGGTGGATGAGGTGGGGGGTCCCTGCTTCCACCAAGAGGTTCAGAGCGGTTCTTACTGCCAGACTCCTCTGTAAGGTCCCGATCTCAAACGCTTTGTTAAAAAAGCCTCTCCAGCCTCTCCATTGGTCCTTTCCTCTGCTGCTGCTCATCACATTTACCTTTAGCAACAACCTAACGACAGGCTGAGAGCTGGAGCTGAGGCGGGTTTTAAACCTCCTGACAAACCGTTACACCGCGCCCACCTGTCAATCAGGTCAGCTACACGCCTTATTGTGAATAACTCTTATCCTTCATCAAATCAAAACTGATGAGTCATCAAAACATTCACCCCCCGTACAGTGTGTGTCCATCGAGACATGAGCTAATCACACCTATTTGGTTTTTTGAACCAGGCTGTAAACATGTTCATCTCTGCTGTAAAAACAGGCTTTTTAGAATGGGTGTGTATGTGACTTCCTGTGCTTCTGCAGCCAGCCTCTAGTGGACACTCCAGGAACTGCATGAATTAACAGGTTCAGGTCAGTGATGAAGTCCTGCTGAACAAAGAACCAATGAAAGACACATGTGATACATGTTTTGGTTTTGTGGAAGAGAAATGTAAAGGTCATGTGGAGACTGTTGGAGGAGGCTCAGAGCTGCAGAGTGGGCGGAGCTCTGTGTCTATTCTGCGTATGTTATCTTTTAAGATTGAGCCAAAGGCTTCAAGCGAAATGAGATCCGCCATTTTCAATTCATTTTGGAGAAAGTTCCCTGTGGAGGGAGCAGCAAAACTAAACGCTCTTTTCCCGAGGTCCGTGCGGACACGAGGCACAGGCAGTTTAAAGACATCACAGGAACACAAGGCATAGTGGCTTCTGGTTCTTTGAAGGCATGAACATAAATAAGAAGGCACCAAACCATGAAGAGCTTTATAAATAAGCTTCAGCCAGTGTATATGCCTGCGCACCTTCAAAGATGGCCAATCTGAGTTAGTGTACAGGTCACAGTGATGAGTGAAGCGTCTACAACCAGGAACAAATCTCAACGCACACTGATACACGGTGTAAAATGACTAAACATTTGGCCGAGGCGCACATATACAGTACACCTCCATAATCCAACAAAGGAAGAAAGGTTGATGAAACAAGAAGTTTCCTTGCTCTGAGGGAAAAGCAGGATTTATTTCTGTAATAAAATCCCAACTTTACCTTAAGTTAGAGGCCAAATTGGCAATATGTGATTTAAAAGACAGATCACACTCAAGAATAAATCCCAGGTACTTGTAGCTTTTGACAAGTTCAATTACATTTCCTTGAGAAGTTAAAATCAAAGGGACATTTGTTGTTTCTCCACTTAAATGAGAAAACAACATGAGCTTTGTTTTATCAGTGTTTATGACCAACCTTAGTTCCCTCAAACGAGACTGGACAACATTGAAAGCTGACTGCAAAAACTCAAAAGCTTGAGCAACAGATGCTGAGCAACAATAGATGATAGTGTCATCAGCATAAAAGTGATACATGGCATTTGACAAATTTTCACACATGTTATTGATATAAATGGAAAATAAAATAGGTCCCAGTATCGAACCTTGGGGCACCCCTTTTGAGATTTCTAAAAAGGAAGAGGTGGATCCTGTCATTTTCACACATTGCGTTCTGTTTGACAGATAGTTGCCATACCAGGAGGCTGCTTGCTTTGATCAACCAACTTGATGGAGGATTTTGATCAATAATGCTTACAATCAATTCTTTCAATAATTTCATTTAAAACCTTAAGAGCAGCTGTAACAGTGCTATGTTTTTTTCTAAAACCTGACTGATACTTAGATAATACATTATTGGCATCCAAAAAATCCTTCAGTTGTTCAATACTGATTTTTTCAAATACTTTAGCCAAAATGCAAAGTTTAGAAATTGGTCTGTAATTGTTTACTTGTGAGGGTTCACCCCCTTTTAACAGGGGAAGAAGAAATGCTGATTTACAGACCTTTGGGATTTCATTGCTGATCAGACTCAAGTTAAAAATATATGAAAGAGGCTCAGCAATAAAATCAACAGCCAAAGAACGGCTCAAGTTTATCAGGACCTGCTGATTTCCTGGAGTCCAGTTTCTGTAATACTCTCTGCACCTCAGTGGCAGACACTGGCATAAATTGAAAAGGATGAACAGTAAGTTGACTATCAACCTCAGATGCCAGTGACGCATTATCCTGATTTTTGTCAGGTTTTACCAAGTCAGGGTGCAAGGAGTCAAATAAAAAGCCAGCTGAAATAAAATGTTCATTAAAACAATTTAGCATGGCTGATTTGTCAGTCAGGATGCAAGACTCTTTGACTAAGTGGGGTGGCACATCACTGGCACATGGCCAGAAGAAGATTTTATGACTTTCCAAAATTTCTTTGGGTCATTAAGGTTTTTTGTGGTTTCAGAGATGAAATACTCTGATTTGGCCCTCTTAATTAGGGTTGTACATTTATTACGAAGCTGGCGAAAGAGGAGCCAATCCACAGGGGTTTTGGATTTCCTTGCCCTGGCCCAGGCAACATCCCTATCTTTAAGTAGATTTCCAATCTCTGTTGAAAACCAGGGGTTGATTCGCCCTTTAACCCTGAATTTGCGCAAAGGGGCATGTTTGTCTATTAAAAACAGAAATCCGTCATAAAAATACTTCCAGGCTAGCTCTACATTGTCAAAGAGAGAAACCCTGGTCCAATCAAAACAAACCAGATCATGTATAAAAGCTTGTTCGTAAAAGTGTTTAAAATCTCTTTTAAGAAGAAGCCGAGGCTTGGTTTTGGGAAGTTTGGCATTTCAAACTGTTGCAATGGCACAATGATCACTTAAATCATTTGCAAAAAAACCCTATATCAGTATACTTATGAGGGGCATTTGTCAAAATTAAGTCCAGTAGGGTTGATCTTGTGGGTTGTTTAATATTTGGATGAGTTGGACTATCAATCAGTTGAGACAAGTTTAGAGAGTCATAAACAGGTCCGAGGTGGTCCGAGGCTGTGGACAGCCAATCACAATTTAGATCCCTAACCGAAAGTAGCTCACTGGAATTTAGTCCAGCAACATAGCTAGATAAGGACGACAAGGCTTCCAAACAGGCTGAAGGAGGTCTATAACAACCCAAAACTGAGATAGACTGGCCCTGACAGAATTCAAGTTTCAGGGCAAGAAGTTCAAATTGCTTGCTGATGGTCACAGATGTTAGGATGGTAGCATGGAACTTAATTTTGACATAAATAGCAACTCCACCACCTTTTCTGGGCCGATCACAACGAAAGACAT
>NC_089197.1:332500-360503 GCF_963930695.1 Labrus bergylta
ACATCAAGATGTACATCTACACTGTGGGAGACATCAGCGCACTGCAAAGCATTCTGGGTTGATATGAGAGAAGACACAGAGCATGAACACTCTATCTGAAGAGCTGCTCTCCTGTCAGCCGCCTGTGAGCAACTCAACAAGGTTGAGAAGGGGGCGGGGCTTTGCCTGTGACATCAGTCAAGTGGTAGACAGCAATCAATAATCCAGTTACAGTTTGGCAGGACATGTGGAGCTCAGGAACAGCTCTGTTCTCCTCCATCCAGGACTGTAACGTCTGAGATTTAAAACATGAAATAACCACTGACACACCGTGACTTTCATGTCGACAGATAAGGACTAAATTATTTCAGTTTCAGGACGACCGAGTCTGACAGTCAGCTGGACTCTTTAGTCCTCGAGGTAATATGCTTGAACAAACCTTTACATGCACTGTTAAGGCGAGCTACAGCGCGATGAGTCCATTTCTCTGGTTCTACAGAAGAGTATGCTCCCTTTCAGCTCGTCACTATTGGACCTTCTTCTGGTTGATCTTAGCTGTGAAAACCAAAGAGGCTTCATATCAAGACGCAGAGAAACCAAAGAAGAGCAGAATTACATCAGCAGCAAACAACCGCACAAAAAAAGTCATTTGAAGTTTTGTAGATGCATCATATCTAACTGTCCAAGGAGCACCTGAATGCATCATATCTTACTGTCCGAGGAGCACCTGAATGCATCATATCTTACTGTCCGAGGAGCACCTGAATGCATCATATCTAACTGTCCGAAGAGCACCTGACTGCATCATATCTAACTGTCCGAAGAGCACCTGAATGCATCATATCTAACTGTCCGAAGAGCACCTGAATGCATCATATCTAACTGTCCGAAGAGCACCTGAATGCATCATATCTTACTGTCCGAGGAGCACCTGAATGCATCACATCTAACTGTCCGAAGAGCACCTGAATGCATCATATCTAACGTCCGAAGAGCACCTGAATGCATCATATCTAACTGTCCGAAGAGCACCTGAATGCATCATATCTAACTGTCCGAGGAGCACCTGAATGCATCATATCTTACTGTCCGAAGAGCACCTGAATGCATCATATCTTACTGTCCGAAGAGCACCTGAATGCATCATATCTTACCGTCCGAGGAGCACCTGAATGCATCATATCTTACCGTCCGAGGAGCACCTGATTGCATCATATCTAACCGTCCGAGGAGCACCTGAATGCATCATATCTAACTGTCTGAAGAGCACCTGACTGCATCATATCTAACTGTCCGAAGAGCACCTGAATGCATCATATCTTACTGTCCGAGGAGCACCTG
The DNA here is from genome assembly GCF_963930695.1 of Labrus bergylta. NCBI lineage: Eukaryota > Metazoa > Chordata > Actinopteri > Labriformes > Labridae > Labrus > Labrus bergylta. The sequence goes on from NC_089197.1 coordinate 333,821, forward strand.
AATGCATCATATCTAACTGTCCGAAGAGCACCTGAATGCATCATATCTAACTGTCCGAAGAGCACCTGAATGCATCATATCTTACTGTCCGAGGAGCACCTGAATGCATCATATCTAACTGTCCGAAGAGCACCTGAATGCATCATATCTAACTGTCCGAAGAGCACCTGAATGCATCATCTTACTGTCCGAGGAGCACCTGAATGCATCATATCTAACTGTCCGAAGAGCACCTGAATGCATCATATCTAACTGTCCGAGGAGCACCTGAATGCATCATATCTTACTGTCCGAGGAGCACCTGAATGCATCATATCTTACTGTCCGAAGAGCACCTGAATGCATCATATCTAACTGTCCGAGGAGCACCTGAATGCATCATATCTTACTGTCCGAGGAGCACCTGAATGCATCATATCTAACGTCCGAAGAGCACCTGACTGCATCATATCTAACGTCCGAAGAGCACCTGAATGCATCATATCTAACTGTCCGAGGAGCACCTGAATGCATCATATCTAACTGTCCGAGGAGCACCTGAATGCATCATATCTTACTGTCCGAGGAGCACCTGAATGCATCATATCTAACGTCCGAAGAGCACCTGAATGCATCATATCTAACTGTCCGAGGAGCACCTGAATGCATCATATCTTACTGTCCGAAGAGCACCTGAATGCATCATATCTTACTGTCCGAAGAGCACCTGAATGCATCATATCTTACCGTCCGAGGAGCACCTGAATGCATCATATCTTACCGTCCGAGGAGCACCTGATTGCATCATATCTAACCGTCCGAGGAGCACCTGAATGCATCATATCTAACTGTCCGAGGAGCACCTGAATGCATCGTTTCAGCATTGCATTAGTTGCTGAAGTAGCAAAAACTCAAAAATCAGGTTTGTCCTGTAACCTCTCCAATATTTTCTTGTTTTTACCACTTTGGAAGAATCGGGAACAGTTCATCAAACACGCAGACTTGATTTCAAAATAAATCCAGTGAGAGTTGATTAAAGTTGCCGATAGTTTTATTGTAAATAAAAATAAACCAAAAAAGTATGTGTGGTGTCTCCAATGACCTAAAAAACATGTAATTCATATAATTAAATGCGACTGCTGAGCCTGTGGTCAATGACGATATGCGCCGTGACCCGTCTTCCTCCCAGGTGTGCTCTGCACTCCCCCTTATAGACGCGCCACTCTGCCTATAGAGGGCACACAAAATTAATTACAAATTAAAATGCAAATACAATAAACTTAAATGCGGCTCCTACACACCGGCCCTCAATTGTTCTCCCAGAATCAATTAAATCATTAACTACAAAAGGAGCCATATATTTACAATAATTAATGAATGTGTTTAAATAAATAAAGTATACATGACATCCCTTTCTACATGTTACTTTAATTGAAGGGAGTCACTCTGCCTCACTGAGCGGACCTGACCTTTTCCATCAGGTCTGGTCTCCAGGACTCTGCCCAGTGGCCATGAGCCCCGAGGGGCAGTGGGGTCAACCACCAGGACAATGTTTCCAACAAGTTCTTTCTTACTGTAATCCACGTCTGCCTCTCCTGAAGCAGCAGAAGATTCCTTCATCCATCAGTGCCAGAAAAGGTCGGCCATATACTGGACCTGTTTCCAGCGGCGCCTTGAGTACAGGTCAGATCTCAGGAAGGTTCCAGGGGGTAGCATAGGCTGTGTTTTGAGCAGGAGGATGTGATTTGGAGTCGGAGGTTCTAAGTCATAAAGTTCAGAGGAAACTGTTGAAAGGGGGCGGCTGTTGAGAATGGAATAACCTCACAGAAGACAGTTTGAAGACCTTCATCATCTATGGTTTGCTGATAGAGGGTGGAGTTCAGCACCTGGCGGACAGATCTTATTAGTCTTTCCCAGACCCCGCCATGATGTGATGCTGCTGGTGGATTGAAACTCCACTGAATTCCATCAGGAAGTAGAGCATCCCTGATTTTCTTGTCATTAAGGGAACTCAAGGCCTTTTTGAGCTCTGCCTGAGCACCCACCAGGTTTGTTCCATTATCCGATCTGATGTGTTTAACCTGACCTCTCCTGCAAATAAACCTTCTTGAGGCATGGATGCATGAGTCTGTGACTAATGTAAAGGCCATCTCCAGGTGTACCGCTCTACAAGACATACACGTGAACAGAACTCTGTACCTTTTGATGGTCCCTCTTCCTCGTTTCACTTCAATAGGGCCAAAATAGTCTAAACCTACATTGGTGAAGGGGGGAAGATCGGGTGAGATTCTTTCTTTTGGCAGATCCGCCATCTTCTGCTCCCCTGTTTTACCTTTGACACGTCGACAAACAACACAATCAGAGATTACTTTCCTTGCTACTGAGTTTCCATTAATAACCCAGTATTTTTTGCGGAGTTGTGAAAGCATATGATTTCTCCCACTGTGCCCAGAGCGGTTGTAGATTTGTCTTAATATGAGAATTGAGATGTGGGCATCTTTGGGCAAGATACAGGGGTGTTTAGTTTCTTCAGGCATTGCAGATCTGTGAAGTCTGCCACCTACCCTAATGATCTCTTCATCCAGTACAGGGTCAAGCTTACAGATCTTGCTGTTCCTTTTCACTTTTCCTTGGAATTTTTGCAATGTTTCCATTTCAAGTGGGAATGTGGGAACATAGGAGATAACTGATCTTTCAGCCTGGGAGAGATCTTCCACTGTGAGGAGCTGTCCACCAAGTGCGGTCCTGAAAGTGCCAAGGTGAATGCCCACCTTTTGTCATGTGACCTGAGGTGAGTTCCATTTTCCTTTTGACTTTCAACATCAAAGCTTTCTTCAGTTTCAGATACCATGCCACTGCTTTTAATAATCTCAACCAATCTGAGAAAAAATGAATAAGATGGTCTGTGGGAGTTGTGCTTTTCACCACTGTGGTGAAAACAGAGGGTTTTTTCCTGACCTCTGGATCGTCCTCTGGGTCATCCTGTAAAACTTTCTTGGAGCCCAATGCTCCCTCCACTGGCCAACTTTCCTCCGGCCCCCGTAAGAACTCTGGGCCATGAATCCACCTGCTTTGCTGCATGAACTTAACTGCACTCAATCCTCTTGAAGCATCATCAGCAGGATTGTCTTTGCTGCTGACATGTCTCCACTGAGAAAGATCTGTGTTTTGACGAATAAAAGAAACTCTGTTGGCTACAAATGTCTTATGGCATGGTCGTTTGCTATGTACTTGAGCACTGTTTGGCTGTCTGTCCAGAAGACTGAGGGTTTGAGTCCAAGGTGTAGTTCTCTCCTTTGTCCACCTTCACCAGAAGTGTCGCTGCAGCCAGCTCCAGACGAGGTACTGTGATGTGCTTTAAAGGGAGAACTCTGGACTTTCCTTGAACAAAGGTGACATACACAACATCTTGAGTATTAACCTGCCTGACGTAGCTGACTGAACCATAGCCACTCTCACTGGCGTCTGCAAAGTGATGCAGTTGTGTACATTTTGATTTTCCATAATTTTGAGGTTTCATACAAAGTGCAATGCTGAAGTTCTTTAACCTTTCTAGACTGCTCATCCATTCCATCCATTTATCCGAAATAGCTTGGGGCAAATGCTCATCCCATCCAAAGCCTCTCTGGCAGAGCTCCTGTAGCAACTGCTTTGCTGGTAGAATGAGAGGAGCAAGAAATCCAAGTGGATCAAAGATTGAACTTACGACAGACAGTATGCCTCGTCGGGTATGTGGTCTTTGTCCGAGATGGATATTGAATTTGAAATGGTCAGAATCCACGCACCATTGCAGTCCTAATGCTCTTTCAACAGGAAGACTGTCTTGGTCCAGATCCAATGTCCTTACTTCCTTTGCCCTTTGTTCTTTGGGAATGGAGGCTAAAACTGCTCGGCTGTTGCTAACCCACTGAGTAAGCTGAAACCCACCTTGGCTGCACAGTGTTGCCCAGCTGCATTGCTTCAGGTTCTGTTGCTAACGACTTTACACAGTCGTCTACATAAAAATTGTGTCTAACTGTTTCAGCTACCTGAGGGGGGAAACAGCTTCCATTGTCCTCAGCTGTTTTTCACAAGGCAAAACTTGAGCAGCTTGGGGAGGACACTGCAACAAATATGTGACATATGAACATTGATTTTATGTCAGCCATGATCCCAATCGGCTCTTTGCGAAATCTTAAAATGACTCCTAGAAGAGAGTTGGTCAAGTCCGGACCCTGCAGAAGCTCTGTGTTGAGGGATACTCCTTGATAAGAAGCTGCACAGTCAAAAACAACCCTGAGCTTTTTCTTTTTGGGGTGGTACACCCCATGGTGTGGTATGTAACAAGTTTTTCCAGGTGACTGTCTCAGCTCTTCCTATGGGATCTCCTCTGCATATTTATTCTCCAACATGTCGTCCATAAATGCAACACAATCCTGTTTGTACTGTTTGTCTTTTTCCATTTTCCTTTTTAGGCTCTGGAGGCGCTGTTCTGCAACTTGACGGTTGTTTGGCATCTGGACATTAGCCTTTCTGAATGGTAACCTCAAATGGTAATGTCCATCTTGTAGGAATGCCTCGTCAGCTATCTGCAAAAACTTTTTGTCCTCTGTCGACGTCTCCATTTTTTCCTCAGATGCCACCTCACTGAAATCCTGATTATACTGAGAGATCAGGAGCCTTTCCAAACTAGCTACTGATATCCTGTTAACAGTAACATTCTCTGCCCTACCATCACTACCACCTCTCAGCAGCCCATTTACTACCCACCCCAATAGGGTTCTAACTGCATAGGGCCCCTCCCCTTGGCTATTGATAACTTCCCATGGCTCTAATAACCTTGGAGCATTTGTGCCAATCAGTAGCTCTACCTCTGCACTGATACTGGGAAGTTTAACTTTACTCAGGTACTCCCACTGAGCTAAGCTATCTTGCATGGGGATGTTGTTTGTCGAGACAGGCATTTCTTTCTGTGTGAAAACTTCGGGCAGAGGTAAGAAGTTGTCGCTGTCCAGTGCTGAAACTTCAATCCCGGATATCACGTGAGCTGGAACACACTGCCTCTGGTTCATTGTGCTGAGAAGAATGGTAGTTTTCTTGCCTTTCAGGTTGAGCTGTGACATGAGCTTGTCAGAGCAGAAGGTAGCCGTAGAACCAGGATCCTGGAGAGCATAGACTTGAGACACCTGACTGTCTTTTGCTGCCTTAACCTGAACTGGGACAATGGACAAAACATTTTCTTGGCATCCAGTCTCTATATGGCCACATAACTCTGCAGATGGGCTGCCCTTAACCCCAGGGAACATTTGTTCTTGATTACCTGCCCCATCTTTTCTTTCTGTGTAGTGCACTTGGATGAACTTGTTTACACAGTCTACAGGTAAGGCATTGTTTACAGTCTCTGCTAAGATGGCCTATGGAGAGACAGCCAAAGCATATGCCCTTTGTCTTTAAAAAGGTGGGCTCATCTCTGTGTGTAATGTTTAAGAATTGCTTACAGAGATCCAATGTGTGCCTAGAACTACAAAAAGTGCAACAAAGTTCAGGTGGCTTGTCCTTTCGGGGAATAGTAATACTGGTGGCAAAGCTACTGCCTGAGGACTTGGAGGTCTGCAACTTAACAGGAGATCTCGACTTTCCTCTACTAGTTGACTGATCTTGGAGGTCACCAAAGAGTGGGTCTGCTGCTATGCAAGCTTGTTTTTCAATGAAAAGCACTAGGTCTACAATTCTGACTCTACAATGGTGTTGTTCTTGCAGCCCGTAAGCTCTGTTGCACCATCTCTCTCTGAGTTTGAATGGCAGCTTGAGCAGCAGCAGTTCTTAAGAACATGGCGTAGTCCTGCAGACATCTTGAATCCTCCGATCATTTTTGGGGCCAGGACAGAGCCTTTTCCAGGTAAGCACACAAGATTTTATATTCGTTTCCAAAGTTTTCTTTTAATAAAGCCTTTGCCTTTGGGTAGCCTCTGTTTGGTGACATGTACTCATCGCTTTTAACACGTCTTTGTGCATGTCCTTTAGTGAACTGAATAAGAAACTGCAGCCTGTCTCTGTTGTTGTCTGTCTTATTTTCAATCATGTTTTCAAAAGAGTGAATGAAAGACTTGTACTCGAGAATTTGTCCGTTGAATGGTAGCAGGCTTCCATGTGGTAGAGAGGACTGAAGCTGCTATTTCACTAGAATCCTTGTCAGGTCATTTTGGTTCTCCAGGATTTTGATAATGTTGTTTTCTGTTACTGTGATGGGGCTGGAAAGAAGAGTTTGGTCTTCTCTACCAGGGAGAGTTGGTTGAGTGTCTTGGGCTGATCGGTCGAATGCGTGGGGACTCAAACGAGCTGGGACAGAGGGAATTCTGTGGGCTGAGGCCTGGTACGGCTGTGGTTGTGGGCCAGCAGACTGACTGTCACGACTCACGTCAACTAAATCAAAAAGGGGGAAATGAACCTGTACACCTGACCTGCTTCTTACTACTGGAGATGTTTTATCATAAGAAAAAATAAAACTGTCCTGCTTTAAATCAAACTTGGAATCTATAGCTGCTGCTGCTAAACCAGCCAAACGAGCATCAGGCTGTATTGAATTACTAAGTGACACTTCAGCTTCTTTTAGGTAATTAATTTTAGCAGTAGTGGCTTCTATTTCTATCTGGAGTTCTAATGTGTCTCTTCTTTTTTTTAGCAGTTGTTCCTGTTCTTCAATTGCATGCTTTTGTTGAAGTTTTGAAACTTTAGCCATTAAAGCTACCCTCTCCGCTTCTGTACTGATGATTAAGAATGAAGTCGAAACTCTAGAACTAGAGCTAGAACTAACAGATTGCCTATCTAGATCCCTCAGGTCTATACCCTCAGCCTCCTCAGGTGGAGAATACACTGCTTTAGTGGCAGCAGAAGAGGCTGCAGCTAACCTAAGAGAGCTAGAGTTTTCTGTAGCAAATGAGGCTTCAGCTGAGCTAACAGTGCTAGGGGTTTCTGCATCAGCTATCCATTTTGTCACTTTTGAAAGGAAAGTTATTATCTGCGCACATTTGGGCTGGTACCATTTTTCATCATCTTCTTATCTTTGTTCTTGATCCAGCGTTTCAGCATAGAAGGCATGCACAGCTTTAAAATTATCCAAAGACTCATTGAACTTCATCATGTTTCCTTTAACTTCCTCAACAAAGTCTTTATCAGCCATTAAACTGTTCACAATGTTCATCCTCCGCGTTATGTGAGACATTTTTCCTGATCAGGATGAGCGAAGACGCGCAGCTGCGTCATCCAAGTCTCCCACAGGTGAAACTTCTTCATCAGAATTTTCCATTTTACAAAAATAATAAGGTTCCAAAAACGTTCAAAAAATGTATTTTTCTTCAAACAAATCGAAAGATCATCAAACAGTTCTTATCTTTTCCAATATCCAGTTATCTTCAACTTAATTTCATTCGTAAGAGGCCGCGCCTCCACCGCTCTCAATTGTTTGGCCATGCCGTAGAAAGTTGCAAAAACAAAGAATGCAGCTCATTCAAACAAAAATCAGCGGTGTAATTCGTTTCAATATACTTCAAAAAATATTGTCAAACGAAAAATCCTTCTTTTAAACTTGCTTTTCAGGCACGTACCTCCTCCAACGTGTTTCTTTGCTTGCTCCGCCACGCGTCAAGCTGGCATTTCCTTTGTCTTTGCTCCGCCTAATGCCCTCGAAGTCCTCCTGTGTCCATCCACAGCACGTCATTGATGATTGAAGTAGCAAAAACTCAAAAATCAAGTTTGTCCTGTAACCTCTCCAATATTTTCTTGTTTTTACCACTTTGGAAGAATCGGGAACAGTTCATCAAACACGCAGACTTGATTTCAAAATAAATCCAGTGAGAGTTGATTAAAGTTGCCAATAGTTTTATTGTAAATAAAAGTAAACCAAAAAAGTATGTGTGGTGTCTCCAATGACCTAAAAAACATGTAATTCATATAATTAAATGCGACTGCTGAGCCTGCGGTCAATGACGATATGCGCCATGACCCGTCTTCCTCCCAGGTGTGCTCTGCACTCCCCCTTATAGACGCGCCACTCTGCCTATAGAGGGCACACAAAATTAATTACAAATTAAAATGCAAATACAATAAACTTAAATGCGGCTCCTACAGTTGCTGAAACAATGCATTCACAGAGACTGGATAGGACATCTTTCTGTTTCTGGGGTTAGGGTCACCTGCTGAGGATACAGAGTGACACACATTGATCACCTACTAAATCTTTTTTTCTTAAACGCAGATCAATGAAATACTGTAAATAAACCTGGACGACCCGCCTGGGTGGGAAACACTGCGCACTACATGATTCTCCAGGAGGCCCCAGACTTTCAGAAGAAGGCTACTGGTCTGTAGTGAAACTTGACCAATGAGTACTGGTACCTATTTCTAGCAGGTGCTGACTGTATGATCTATTTACTGTCACTGCACACCCTCAGGACCCTGAAACCAGCCCAGACCATTCGGTCTTTTCCTTTTTCTCCGGATTAGCCACTCTGGGTCTGCCCTTCCCCTCCCAAATCTCCCTCTGTGGGTCACATGTGAAAGAGACACTTGAGGAAGACAGGCTGTCCTGAAATGTTCCTGAAATGTTCAGGAGTGTGAAAATTTGTTCAGTTTTAACAGCTTCCAGATATGCAGCTCACATTAATCAGGACAGTAACACACACACAGAACAGATGCATGATGGGAGTTGTGTGCTCTGAGTATTGATACAGGTGGAGTGTAGATGTGGCCCCTCTATGGTCCAGCCTGTGGAGAGCTGCAGCTTTAATATTTCAGTATTTGGTTAGATGTTTGCTAAACATATCCAAACTGCTTTTCTGTCACGTTGCATTATTCAGGAGGTTTTTTTACAAAGTGTGTTCACACGTCACACTCTCAAACAGTGTGAAACCAGAAGCACACACACAGTGAAGCACAACACAGTGAAGCACAACACAATGAAACACAACACAGTGAAGCACAACACAGTGAAACACAACACAGTGAAGCACAACACAGTGAAGCACAACACAGTGAAACACAACACAGTGAATCAAAACACAGTGAAATACAACACAGTGGATCACAACACAGTGAAACACAACACAGTGAAACACAACACAGTGAATCAAAACACAGTGAAATACAACACAGTGGATCACAACACAGTGAAACACAACACAGTGAAACACAACACAGTGAAGCACAACACAGTGAAACACAACACAGTAAAACACAACACAGTGAAGCACACACTGAAATACAACACAGTGAAGCACAACACAGTGAAACACAACACAGTGAAGCACACACTGAAATACAACACAGTAAAGCACAACACAGTGAAACACAACACAGTGAAACACAACACAGTGAAGCACAACACAGTGAAGCACAACACAGTGAAACACAACACAGTGAATCAAAACACAGTGAAATACAACACAGTGGATCACAACACAGTGAAACACAACACAGTGAAGCACAACACAGTGAAGCACAACACAGTGAATCAAAACACAGTGAAATACAACACAGTGAATCACAACACAGTGAAACACAACACAGTGACACACAACGCAGTGACACACAACACAGTGAAACAAAACGCAGTGACACACAACGCAGTGACACACAACACAGTGAAACACAACACAATGAAGCACAACACAGTGAAACACAACACAATGAAGCACAACACAGTGAATCAAAACACAGTGAAATACAACACAGTGAATCACAACACAGTGAAACACAACACAGTGAAACACAACACAGTGAAACAAAACACAGTGAAACACAACACAGTGAAACACACACACACACACACACACACACACACACACACACACACACACAGTGAAACACACACACACACACACACACACACACACACACACAGTGAAACACAACACAGTGAAGCACAACACAGTGAAACACAACACAGTGAAACACAACACACAACACAGTGAAACACAACACAGTGAAACACAACACACAGTAAAACACAACACAGTGAAACACAAGACAGTGAAACACACACACACACACAGTGAAACACAACACAGTGAAACACACACACACACACACACAATGAAACACAACACAGTGAAGCACAACACAGTGAAACACAACACAGTGAAACACAACAGCAACACAGTGAAACACAACACAGTGCAACACAACACAGTGAAACACAACACAAAACACAGTGAAACACAACACAGTGAAGCACAACACAGAGAAGCACAACACAGTGAAACACAACACAGTGAAACACAACACACAACACAGTGAAACACAACACAGTGAAACACAACACAGTGAATCACAACACAGTGAAGCACAACACAGTGAAACACAACACAGTGAAACACAACACAGTGAAGCACAACACAGTGAAACACAAACACAGTGAAACACAACACAGTGAAGCACAACACAGTGAAACACAAACACAGTGAAACACAACACAGTGAAGCACAACACAGTGAAACACAAACACAGTGAAACACAACACAGTGAAGCACAACACAGTGAAACACAAACACAGTGAAACACAACACAGTGAAGCACAACACAGTGAAACACAACACAGTGAAGCACAACACAGTAAAGCACAACACAGTAAAGCACAACACAGTGAAGCACGACACAGTTGCTGTGGGACCGAGAACCCGCAGAGGTCTCAAACCCAGATGCACGCCTGTGGGACCGAGAACCCGCGGAGGTCTCGACCCCAGACGCACACCTGTGCCCCTGTTTTCATGTTTACAACTGGTTTCATTACACTTTAATGATCTAACTGCTGCTGTAAGGGTTCAAAGTAAACACACTTTATCCTTTAGTGAACATCTGGAGATACAGCACTCTGTAAAGACTCCATGCATCACAGAGGCACAACAGACGACCCAGCAGTCACATTGTAGGAGGTAACCATGGCGATCAATATGCCTGGATAGTGAAAAAATGGAGAACAGAGAGAGGGGGAGGTGTAGAGAAGAGAAGAATGGTGTCAGAGGGATGACACAAAGAGTCCCTAATGGACGAGTCGGGACAGAAAACAGAGAAAGAAAACTGCAGTTAGATCAGGTTCTGATCATCTTCATGTTCAGAGAAACCTGGTTTTTCATCTCTCTGTAGACGTGATCGATACTCATATCCTGCTTTATGATCACTGCGCCTGTGATGTTTATTTTTTACAACACTGGTCTTTTGTTTGATTCGGCGTCCTGTAAACTGTTCACCGCAGATTAAAAAAGGTCTAAATATCTACAATATGTAAATAATTCATCACTTAAAAGACAGAACAGCTCTCAATGCCACCGCCATATTTGTTTTGCTGATGTGCACTCTGCTGAGGTGGCGCCTGGTCAGGTGGTCGTCAGCTGTCAGAAAGCAGCGTGAGACACAGGAACACGTTTCCTTTCACACTTCTCCAGGTAGAAACATCTGGTTTCTTAAACCGCGATAAGGGCTTACAAAATGTTTACATGAACAAACACAAAAAGAGATCCTCCATGTAAACAGACTCAGTGGGACCTGTACATCATGTTCTCTTTCCTCTTCTCGAGGTGAAGCATTAGACAGCTGCTGGGTGCCGGCCTGGAGCCAGGCAGGGGGGGTGCTGAGCTCGCCTTGTTTGCCCTCCTCTCTCCTCCCTCCCTCTCTCCTTCCTCTCCTCCTCCCTCCATCCCTCCCTCTTTGTCTCCTCTCCTCCTCCCTCCCTCCCTCTCTCCTTCCTCTCCTCCTCCTCCCTCCTTGTCTGCTCTCCTCCCTCCCTCTCTCCTTCCTCTCCTCCTCCCTCCCTCACTCCCTCCCTCACTCCTTGTCTCCTCCCCTCCTCCTTCCTCCCTCCCTCCCTCACACTCTCCTTCCTCTTCTCCTCTATTCCTCCCTCCCTCCCTCCTTGTCTCCTCTCCTCCTCCTCCCTCTCTCCTTCCTCTCCTCCCTCCCTCCTTGTCTCCTCTCCTCTGAGTGCTGCTGGCAGAGACTGTACAGATCAAAGCATGTAGAGAACAAACTGCAGAGAGGTCTGAAACACGAGCAGGGCCAACAAGAGGACGAGACGCTTCAGATTCAGAGCAACTGGACAAATGTTAGCTGATTAAAAGGTTTCAGAATAAGACAAAAAGGCTCTCAAGGTTCAACATCTTCTCTTCTGTGTGAACTGAGAGGACCAGTGTTTGTTTATACTTTAATAAGTCGTCCACTGAGAGAAGTCTGTTAACTTTGATATCAGTGAATCATTCATAACAAAACGTGTTTTATACAAGTCAGGAGATGACGGCTGTAATGCTGTTTTCTCATTATCACCGTCCTTTAAACAGCTGATGTTCTGTCTTCAGGTCTCAGTCAGATCCACTATGTGAAGTGGTGATGGGCTGATGTGTTTTCATTCTATTTGTCTTCACCTGAACTCCAAACCGATGCTTCTCTCTGACACATGAGCACCTCCACTCACCTGGATTCATTATGATTCAGACCTGGCCGCTCGGAGCCGAATGGAAACAGCCGAAATTAGCGTTAGCTGAAGGAAAGCTGAACCTACCGGCTCAAAGCAGGAGAGAATATCCTCGACAAGACGACAAGAAAGGTCGCTTAACTTCCTGAGTTTAGAGACATTTTGACTCTTTACAGTCCAACATAAAAAACAGTGAAGTTCTCCGTAAACTGTGCCAAAGAGAAGTGCAGCTAAAACTGTTAACACTCACTTTCCCCAACAATCTGACCCGTTAAAACCCACTGAAGGAAATCAACGTTCAAATGTCATAAAGGAGTGTTAGTGTGGACCGTATAGTAAATAATATAAAGAGTGTCTGCATGGTGTGTGGACCCCAGCAGGTCAGTGAGTGTAACAAACTGTCTTATCAGCGTTTCAGTGCTCTGAGCTCAGGATGCTGAAATGTTTCATTATAATTCTTCATGTTCTGGTAATAAAGACTAAAACATAATCAATCTGCTTTCTTCAACTTTCACTCAGGAGCAAAAATCAGCTTTTACATTTGAAAGAAATAACGAATGACAATTATGGTGATAATTATCGATATCGACTGATATGACATCACTATGCCTAACCACACACGAGCCAAACCAACGGGACGGATCATCTAATGTGAGTGTGCACATCTCAGAGGTCAGCTGTGGTGTCAGTGACCCCTGACAGAGGTCACAACACAGTGACAGATTTATACCGTGCAGGTCAGCAGGGTCACAATCAGGTCAAGACGTGGTCATGAAAACATAAAAACATAAAAAACATAAAAACATAAAAACATAAAAACATTAAAAACATAAAAAACATAAAAACATAAATAAAAATAAAAACATAAAAACATAAAAAACATAAAAACATAAAAAGCATAAAAACATAAAAACATAAAACATTAAAAACATAAAAACATAAAAACATAAAAAAACATAAAAACATAAAAAACATAAAAACATAAAAAAAACATAAAAACATAAAAAACATAAAAACATAAAAACATAAAAAAACATAAAAACATAAAAACATAAAAAAACATAAAAACATAAAAACATAAAAACATAAAAACATCAGCTTCCTCAGCGGCTGCTTCAGACTGCACATGGTTAGAAACATGTTCAAACAGTTAGTAAATACAGAAGCTGATGCTGCCCCCCCCCCCGCCATACACAAGGGGTCAAACTGTTTCTGATCCTATTACTGAAAGGAACAATTCCTTTAAGCACCTTAGAAAGTACAGATATTAAGGACTGATCGCCTTTTCACACACACAGAACATTTCAGGGTCGAGCACATTTTAACTTCTTGTCAGGCTGAGCAGGAAATACACAGCTTCATTATGTTTATGTTTGCATCATGTATTTTTTACATGACAAATTAAACAAAGCACTGACCTAAAGGAATAAAGGTTTCGCCTTCAGCAGCGACTCACTTTGAGTAGAATAGAAATATAGAATCAGCTGTCGAGCGAGCTCTAACAGGAAATCAACCGTCACACAGGAAGTAGAAAACAACGCTTCTCTAAAGCCAGATGATGAATGCTCTTACCTATATAGAGCGAGGAGTCCTTCCTGTGCACGTGGTCGTCGATGTAGGACACGCCCAGAGGCTGGACGGGCGTGGCTCCGATGCCCAGCAGGACCTGAGCTCCAATCAGCAGCAGGTACATCATGTTGGTGTTGGCTCTGTTTCCACATTTAAAGCCCGAGTCTCTGTTCTCTGACCGCGTGATGTTCGAGCAGACGTCCCTGCCGTCCTCGGCATGCCACGAGTCCCCGGCCTCGTACTCGTATTGATGAGTCAGGAACTCCGGCAGGGCCGACAGCAGGGCCCCCAACGCCATGACGATCCCTCCGCAGCCAATCAGGCGCGGCCTGTGGGCCTTGGCGCCGAAATAGCTGACGAACAGGATGAGGGCCAGGTTGCCAATTTCAAAGCTGCTGGCGATGACGCCCACATCGGCGCTCTGGAGGTTGAAGCGTCTCTCCAGTGTGGTCAGGACGCTCACCTGGAGGGGGGGGGGGACATGTTGTTTTTAGGTTTCTATACATGTGCAATCTGCAGCCACATCCGACTCTACCACTAAGCCACAGCCGCCTCTAAAGAAAACGTTGTGTTAGATTTGCTCTCCCATTAGGTCCAGTATAAATCAGTTAGCCCCTCCCACCTATCTGCCTGTAGCTTCTCCTCACCCTGATTGGCTCCCTGCACATTAAACACTTTACTCTCAGCAGCCCTCTTCCTTATTGTTTTTGTGTTTCATACTTTATTTCTTGATCTAGTTTTTGACCCAGCTCGTATTTTTGGATTTGCCTGATCCCTTTAACCCGGTTTGCCTGTGTGGACTTTTATCCCGTACTGAGTCCTGCTCTTGGGTTTCTTCTTCTTTTCAATCCCCACTTCAAAGTGTTTCAAGAGAAACTGCTACAAAGAACAACCGTTTTGGAAGCGGTCAAGAGAAGTGGTTCAGATAGAAGTGATTGTACCCGACCTAAAAAGCCTCTGCATGTTTCTAATAAGCTCCACGAGCAGAAACGTGCTCAAACTAGGATCAATATTGGAGATGCTTTAGAAAAATGGAGAGAGGTTAGAACACAGAAAGGTTTACAGACCCATGCAGAGCTGGATAAACACTGAAGCTACAGCTTTGCTGTTTCATTAAAAATATGTTGGATCGTCCACTCCCCCTCCTCTTCCTCTCCACTCCCCCTCCTCTTCCTCTCCACTCCCCTCCTCTTCCTCTCCACTCCCCCTCCTCTTCCTCTCCACTCCCCCTCCTCTTCCTCTCCACTCCCCTCCTCTTCACTCCCCCTCCTCTTCCTCTCCACTCCTCTCCTCTCCTCTCCTCTCCTCTCCTCTCCTCTCCGTTTCCGTTTCCGGTGAATGTGAGTGTGAGTGACGGTGGTGGTGTTGCGAGTGGCGCGGAGATTGAATTGTTTGCTATCCTTTCTACTGTTTTCAAAGTGCATGATCAGGTCAGATTGTTTTCATATTTATATTGAGTGTTGTTGGCTGTATAAGACAGATCGTTGGAGGGGTTGGAGGGAGGAATGGCGTCTGCTGAGACGCCACCTCCGACTCTCCGACAGGGAGTTCGGATAGTCCCTCCGAACGGTACTGTCACCGTGGAGGAGGTTTTGTTAGCTGCAGGTGAACAGGTAGGCCATGATAAACTTTTGTATGCATCCCGAATGAACAAGGCTGTGGTTGTCTTTCTGAAGAGTCAGCCTCTTGTGTATCAGCTGATTGAGAGTGGTGTGTTCATTAGGGATTTGTTTGTGCAGGTTTCCCCATTGTCGGTTCCCTCTACGCGGATCACCGTATCCGGTGTTCCGCCGTTTATTTCTAACGACTTGTTAGAGAACGAACTCCGCAGGTTTGGGAAGTTTGCGAATGTTTTCAAAACTGTGAGTCTAGGGTGTAAAGATCCCAAACTGAAACATGTCCAATCTTTGCGGCGTCAGGTGTTCATGTTTTTGGAGTCGCCCACACAGACTCTGGAGGTTTCCTTTAGAGTGAAACACGGTGACGCTTCTTATATGGTGTATGCGAGCTCGGGACAACTGAAGTGTTTTAAGTGTGGTGATGTGGGACACAAACGTTTTGCGTGTCCGCACAGACAGCAGGAGGCGGCTAGTACTGCCGCTGACGCGGGCAGCTCTGTTAGTATGGCGCATGTGGCGGGGGCCGCGTCCGCGCCCGGGGCGGGGGCCGCGTCCGCGGCTGAGAAGTTCATGAAGTCAGTCAGCATACTGAAAAGACAGGTTGAGAAAAAACGTTTCCGTCTAAAAAAGCACATCACCGCACTGAGGAAAACTGGAGGTAAGAGTGTGAAGAAGACAAAGAAATGATCATGCATCACAAGGTGTTTTTCTTCTTCTACTGTTCCCTGTTTGTGTCTACTTATCTGTTCTGTCTCTCTGATCTTTCTATGAGGAGTCTTAAGATAGGATCTCTTAACATTAATGGTGGGAGAGACAGACAGAAAAGGGGCCTTATCTCTGAGATCTCAACTCAGAAAAACATTGATATCTTGTTTTTACAAGAGACTCATACCACACCATCAGATGAGACAGATTGGGGTTTATGGTGGGAGGGCTCTAACTACCTTAGCCATGGCACCAACTTTAGTGCAGGAGTAGCCATTTTGTTTAGAGCATCTGCAAATGTAAAGATCGTCTCTTGTGCTGAAATTGTAAAGGGAAGGCTTTTAATTGTAAGAGCAGAAATAGAGGACACTGTTTTCTGCTTCACTAATATTTATGCTCCAAATAATGGAGCTGAAAGGGTAGCTTTCTATACCCGCCTCCAAAAGGAGTTACTGATCTATAATCAGGATCAGATCATTCTTGGTGGTGATTTTAACTGCACACTTGATTTCACCGTGGATAGAATAGGAGAGGAGCCACATCCACATTCATCCCAGACTTTAAAAACTGTCATCTCTCACCTGGATTTGTTGGACACATTTAGAGTGAAACATCCACAATCCAGACAGTATACATGGGTCAGGGTTAACAGTAACAGGGTGTGTGCAGCTAGACTGGACAGGGTTTACATCTCCAGAACTCTCAGATTAATTCATTTTAATATTCTGCCTGTCGGCTTCACTGATCACCATTTTGTTAGTGTGGAGCTGATTATTTCACCAGGTGAAAGGGCTAAGTCCTTCTGGCATTTTAATAACAAGCTTCTACTGGACAATGTTTTCTGTAAAAACTTTGGGTGTTTTTGGGATCAGTGGCAATTAAGAAAAGTTGAGTTTGATTCTTTGAAGCTTTGGTGGGAGGTTGGTAAAGCTCAGATTCATGTTTTTTGTCAGCAGTACACGTCACACTCTTCTGCTAGATTAAAAACAGTCATTAAAAATCTTGAGGACAACATTAAGAACCTTGAGGAGGGGTTAAATGGGAGTGTGGATCCCACCGCTGGTACCCTGCTGAAGGAGAAACGTATGGAGTTGAGCTCTTTCCTGCAGGAGAGGGTGAAGGGAGCTCTTGTGCGGAGTCGTTTCCTTCAACTCAAAGACATGGATGCCCCAACGTCTTTCTTTTTCAATCTTGAGAGATCTGTGGCTCAAAAAAAGCTGCTGACTTGTCTGAAACTGCCAGGAGGTCGAATAACAGCTGATCCAAAGGAAATGAGCAGTCACGCCATGCAGTTCTATGAGGATCTGTTTGGAGCAGAGAGTTGCAGCCAGGAGTGTCGCAGGGAGCTCCTGGAGGGTCTCCCTCAGCTCAGTGTGGAGGAGAGGTCTCTTCTGGAAGGGGAGCTGTCTCTGGAGGAGCTCACTGCTGCTGTCACTCAGATGGCAACAGGAAGAGCACCTGGAATAGATGGGTTGTCCACAGACTTTTTTAAGAGGTTCTGGAATATTCTTGGGTCTGACCTGCATAGTGTTTTAATGGAGTGTTGCAGGACCGGGTCTCTTCCTGGTTCTTGTAAGAAAGCAGTTCTTTCCTTGCTCCCCAAGAAAGGTGACCTGGCATTGTTAAAAAACTGGAGGCCGGTTGCTTTGCTTTGTGCGGACTACAAGATCCTCTCCAGAGCTTTATCGAACAGACTAAAGGACGTTCTGGGAAGTGTGGTCCATAAAGACCAGAGTTACTGTGTTCCAGACCGGACAATCATGGATAATGTTTTTCTTATCAGAGATGTCATTGATGTGTGTAAAATCTATAATCTAAATGTTGGCATTGTGTCTCTGGATCAAGAGAAGGCGTTTGACAGGGTGGATCACTCGTATTTGTTTTCTGCACTGAGGTCTTTTGGTTTTGGGGATGGTTTTGTGTCATTAGTTGGTTTGTTGTATCAGGATGCACAGTGTTTGGTGAAGATGGGGGCGGGGTTGAGTCGGCCAATCCCTGTACGGCGAGGGATCAGACAAGGTTGTCCCATCTCCGGCCAGCTGTACAGCTTGGCTATTGAGCCCTTGCTGTGCAGGTTGAGGGGCCGGCTCAGCGGGCTTTCTTTGCCCGCGGCCTGTAGCATTGAATGTCCCCCTACAATTTCTGCCTATGCTGATGATGTAAACATCTTCATCTCCAATCAGGGGGACGTTCGGTGTCTGCGGGACACCCTGTCCCTGTATGAAAGGGCAACAGCTGCACGGGTGAACTGGGAAAAAAGTGGTGCCTTATTGGTGGGAGAGTGGAGGGACCAGGCAGTGCCCAGTCTGCCGGGCGGACTTGAGTGGGGGAGGGAGGGGTTGAAGGTGTTGGGGGTTTATTTGGGTACCGAGGGCTTTAAAAGTAAAAACTGGGAGGGAGTTAGGGAGAAAGTGTGCGCTCGGTTGTCTAAATGGAAATGGTTGCTACCCCAGTTGTCGTATAGGGGAAGAGTTCTGGTGGTCAATAACTTGGTTGCCTCGACTCTCTGGCACAGACTTGTGGCTTTGACACCTCCAAGAGGGCTGGTGGAGGACATTCAAAGGGCCATCCTGGACTTCTTCTGGTTAGGCAAACACTGGGTCCAGGCGGCAGTCCTCTACCTGCCGGTGGCTGAAGGGGGACATGGACTTATAGACATTCAGTCAAAAATTGCCTCATTCAGACTCCAGACTGCACAGAGACTCCTTTTCACTTGTGGTCCCAGCTGGATGGACATCGCTCGACTGCTGCTGAGGAGAGCTGGACGGCTGGGGTACACTAAGCAGCTCTTTCTGTTAAAGCTTGAGGAGGTGGATCTCACTGGATTAACATCCTTTTATATGTCTGTAATGCAGGCATGGAAAATGTACACATTCAAAAGGGAAAAAACTGAGAGTCCGGGAATGTGGATCTTTGAGGAACCGTTATTTTTTAATGATTTCATAAGGACTCCAACTTTGCAGTCAGCCAGTCTCCGGGCCACTTTCAGAGAGGCAGGCTGCACAAAACTGGGTCACCTGGTAAGACTGACCCTGGACGCCCTCAAAGAAAGGACCAATATCACCTCCAGCCGGGTGGTTGAAAGAGTGGTGGAGGAAGTCTTTGCTGCACTTCCAGTAAAACTTGTGACATTTCTAAACATTGAGAATCTGTGTGAGCAGTGGAGTGAAGAGGGCGAATACAGCTTCCCATCTTTGTCTGTTACCCCAGATGTCGGGGAGTGGCAGGAAAGAGGAGGTGGACTGCTGTCCTTTAGTACTCCTGTTCTGGGAAAGTTCCAGGATGCAGGGAAAAAGGTACTCTATCAGTCCTGTGTTAAGGTCCTACATCTTCGTGGTCTGTCGGGAGTGAAAGAGTCGAGGTGGATCGAGTTTTTTGGCCCGGAGGTTTCCCCGAAAGGCAGCTGGCGGTCCCTGTACAAGCGGCCTGTTGAGAAGAGAACAGCAGATCTCCAGTGGAGAGTTGTGCATGGGGTTATAGCCACGAACAGATACAGAGCGCACATTGATCCAGGGGTGGGAGAGGAGTGTTTGTTTTGTTCACTAACTGAAACTTTGTCTCATCTGTTTGTTGAGTGTCCCAGGCTCTCACTCTTGTTTGTCCTTATGAAAAGCTTGTTTGAAGCTCTCGGGGAGGATTTCTCTTATGCATTGTTTGTTTTTGGGCCAAAGTATTCTGCAAAGAAAAAGACTGTACATACACTGATGAACTTTTTATCTGGCTCGGCTAAGTTGGCCATTTGGCTTACACGCAAGAACCGAGCTCAGGGTACTGGCTGTGTGGAACCGGTGCTGGTTCTGGAGGGACTTTTGAAGGCCAGGCTGAAGGTAGAATTTGCCTATTATCAAATGATGGACAATGTGCAAGACTTTAATAGTGTATGGGCTGTGGAAGAAGCTTTGTGCTCTGTGGGTGGGGATGGAGAGCTGATTATTCATTTTTGATGCAGTAAATGTTGTTTTTGTTGATGTTGTGATTTTTGTTGCACTTGTTTTGTTTTATTTTTTATTTATTTATTTATTTCCTTCTCTTGATCTGAGTGATGATGTGACAGTGTTATAATTTTCTCCTGGTAGTGGTAAAATAAAATGGATTTGAAAACCAAACCTCTTCCTCTCCACTCCTCTCCACTTCCTTTCCTCATCCTCTCCTCTTCCTCTCCACTCCTCTCCTCTTCCTCTCCACTCCCCCTCCTCTTCCTCTCCACTCCTCTCCTCTTCCTCTCCACTCCCTTCTTCTTCCTCTCCACTCCCCCTCCTCTTCCTCTCACTCTCCACTCCCCCTCCTCATCCTCTCCTCTTCCTCTCCACTCCCCTCCTCTTCCTCTCCACTCCCCTCCTCTTCCTCTCCACTTCCTCTTCCTCTCCACTCCTTTCCTCTTCCTCTCCACTCCCCCTCCTCATCCTCTCCTCTTCCTCTCCACTCCTCTTCTCTTCCTCTCCACTCCTCTCCTCTTCCTCTCCTCTTCCTCTCCACTCCTCTCCTCTTCCTCTCCACTCCCCCTCCTCTTCCTCTCCACTCTCCACTCCCCCTCCTCATCCTCTCCTCTTCCTCTCCACTCCCCTCCTCTTCCTCTCCACTCCTCTCCTCTTCCTCTCCACTCCCCTCCTCTTCCTCTCCACTCCCCCTCCTCTTCCTCTCCACTCCCCTCCTCTTCCTCTCCACTTCCTCTCCTCTCCACTCCCCCTCCTCATCCTCTCCTCTTCCTCTCCACTCCTCTCCTCTTCCTCTCCACTCCCCCTCCTCTTCCTCTCCTCTTCCTCTCCTCTTCCTCTCCACTCCCCCTCCTCTTCCTCTCCACTTCCTCTTCCTCTCCACTCCTTTCCTCTTCCTCTCCACTCCCCTCCTCTTCCTCTCCACTCCACTCCACTCCCCTCCTCTTCCTCTCCACTTCCTCTTCCTCTCCACTCCCCCTCCTTCTTCCTCTCCACTTCCTCTTCCTCTCCACTCCCCCTCCTCTTCCTCTCCACTCCCCCTCCTCTTCCTCTCCACCTCCTCTTCCTCTCCACTTCCTCTTCCTCTCCACTCCCCCTCCTCTTCCTCTCCACTCCCCCTCCTCTTCCTCTCCACTCCCCTCCTCTTCCTCTCCACTCCCCTCCTCTTCCTCTCCACCTCCTCTTCCTCTCCACTCCCCCTCCTCTTCCTCTCCACTTCCTCTTCCTCTCCACTCCCCCTCCTCTTCCTCCACTCCCTCCTCTTCCTCTCCACTCCCCTCCTCTTCCTCTCCACTCCACTCCACTCCCCTCCTCTTCCTCTCCACTTCCTCTTCCTCTCCACTCCCCCTCCTCTTCCTCTCCACTTTCTCTTCCTCTCCACTCCCCCTCCTCTTCCTCTCCACTCCTCTCCACTCCCCTCCTCTTCCTCTCCTCATCCTCTCCTCTTCCTCTCCACTCCCCCTCCTCCCTCCTCATCCACTCCCCTCCCTCTTCCTCTCCACTTCCTCTTCCTCTCCACTCCCCTCGTCTTCCTCTCCACTCCTCTCCTCTTCCTCTCCACTCCCTCCTCTTCCTCTCCACTCCCCCTCCTCTTCCTCTCCACTCCCCTCCTCTTCCTCTCCACTCCACTCCACTCCCCTCCTCTTCCTCTCCACTTCCTCTTCCTCTCCACTCCCCCTCCTCTTCCTCTCCACTCCCCTCCTCTTCACTTCTCCCTCCTCTTCCTCTCCACTCCCCCTCCTCTTCCTCTCCACTTCCTCTTCCTCTCCACTCCCCCTCCTCTTCCTCTCCACTCCCCTCCTCTTCCTCTCCACTTCCTCTTCCTCTCCACTCCCCTCGTCTTCCTCTCCACTCCTCTCCTCTTCCTCTCCACTCCCCTCCTCTTCCTCTCCACTCCCCCTCCTCTTCCTCTCCACTCCCCTCCTCTTCCTCTCCTCTCCACTCCACTCCTCTTCCTCTCCACTTCCTCTTCCTCTCCACTCCCCCTCCTCTTCCTCTCCACTCCCCCTCCTCTTCCTCTCCACTTCCTCTTCCTCTCCACTCCCCTCCTCTCCTCTCCTCTCCACTCCTCTCCACTCCCCTCCTCTTCCTCTCCTCATCCTCTCCTCTTCCTCTCCTCATCCTCTCCTCTTCCTCTCCACTCCCCCTCCTCTTCCTCTCCACTCCTCTCCACTCCCCTCCTCTTCCTCTCCTCATCCTCTCCTCTTCCTCTCCTCATCCTCTCCTCTTCCTCTCCACTCCCCCTCCTCTTCCTCTCCACTCCCCTCCTCTTCCTCTCCACTCCCCCTCCTCTTCCTCTCCACTCCCCTCCTCTTCCTCTCCACTCCACTCCACTCCCCTCCTCTTCCTCTCCACTTCCTCTTCCTCTCCACTCCCCCTCCTCTTCCTCTCCACTCCCCTCCTCTTCCTCTCCACCTCCTCTTCCTCTCCACTCCCCCTCCTCTTCCTCTCCACTTCCTCTTCCTCTCCACTCCCCCTCCTCTTCCTCTCCACTCCCCTCCTCTTCCTCTCCACTTCCTCTTCCTCTCCACTCCCCTCGTCTTCCTCTCCACTCCTCTCCTCTTCCTCTCCACTCCCCTCCTCTTCCTCTCCACTCCCCCTCCTCTTCCTCTCCACTCCCCTCCTCTTCCTCTCCTCTCCACTCCACTCCTCTTCCTCTCCACTTCCTCTTCCTCTCCACTCCCCCTCCTCTTCCTCTCCACTCCCCCTCCTCTTCCTCTCCACTTCCTCTTCCTCTCCACTCCCCCTCCTCTTCCTCTCCACTCCTCTCCACTCCCCTCCTCTTCCTCTCCTCATCCTCTCCTCTTCCTCTCCTCATCCTCTCCTCTTCCTCTCCACTCCCCCTCCTCTTCCTCTCCACTCCTCTCCACTCCCCTCCTCTTCCTCTCCTCATCCTCTCCTCTTCCTCTCCTCATCCTCTCCTCTTCCTCTCCACTCCCCCTCCTCTTCCTCTCCACTCCTCTCCTCATCCACTCCCCCTCCTCTTCCTCTCCACCTCCTCTTCTTCTCCACTCCCCCTCCTCTTCCTCTCCACTTCCTCTTCCTCTCCACTCCCCCTCCTCTTCCTCTCCACTCCCCTCCTCTTCCTCACAGCATGACTTTTTTTGATTTCTCCAGTGCATTCCACACCATCCAGCCACAATTGCTGGAAGAGAAGCTGCGGTTGATGGGTGTGGACTCGTCCATCACCTCCTGGATTACTGACTACCTGACAGACAGACCACAGTTTGTCCGACTTGGCAGTGTTCAGTCTGGAATGGTGGAGAGTAGTACAGGAGCTCCACAGGGTACTGTGCTGTCTCCTTTCCTTTTCACCTTGGACACCTCTGACTTTAAATACAACTCCAGGTCATGCCACTTGCAGAAGTTTTCTGATGACTCTGCGGTGGTTGGGTGTATAAGGGATGGGCAAGAGGGGGAGTACAGAGAGCTGGTGGATAACTTTGTGGAGTGGACAGGAAGAAATCACCTGATTCTGAACGTGGATAAGACCAGGGAGATGGTGATCGACTTCAGAAGGAAGAGGACAGAGCCACCACCGCTGTGCATCCTGGGAGAGGATGTGTCTGTGGTGGAGGAGTACAAGTACCTGGATGTCAACATAGACAACAAACTGAACTGGAAGGCCAATACTCAGGCTGTGTACAAGAAGGGGATGAGCCGACTCCACTTTCTGAGGAAGCTGAGAGCCTTCAACGTGTGCAGCAAGATGTTGGAGATCTTCTATCAGCCTGTTGTGGCCAGTGCACTGTTCTCTGCTGTGGTCTGCTGGGGGAGCAGCATTGGAGCTGGTGACACTAAGAGACTGGACAAACTCATCAAGAAGGCCTGCTCTGTGATAGGCTGCAAGCTGGACTCTTATGTAGTCCTGACAGAGAGGAGGACTCTTAACAAACTGTTATCCATTATGGATAATCCTGATCATCCTCTGCACACCCTACTGGACAAACAGCGGAGCAGCTTCTCCAACAGACTGATACAACTGTCACAAGGACAGATACAAGAAATCTTTCTTACCGAAGGCCATGACTCTGTACAACAGCTCACCTCATGCGAGCAGAGAACTGTCATCATGATAATAACTGTCTCTCCATACTGTAATCTGTTCTGCACATGTTAAATTTACAAATTATCCCTGCACTCATGTTCACCTCATTTGGCTGTCTACTCGTCGTTATATTGTATAGTTTCTGCTTATAATATGTCTACACTCATGCACTTTAACTTATGTCAATACTGTCCATTTACTACTCTGTTTTTGCACATTTACATTTAATCTTTCATATTTAATTTATAATCATCTACGACTCTGTTTTTGCACATTTACATTCAATCTTCCATATTTAATCTTCCTATTTAAGACTAGTAATGTTTAGTTAAATCCTGGTTGTATATATTCCCATTCTCAGTTTTGATATTTTTAGTGCTTATTTACTTTGTATTTAATATTATATTGTGTTTAGATTTGCTAACATTGTGTTTTTTACTCATATTGTGTGTTGGACAACCTGCTGCTGTAACACCATCCTGTAACCTCTCCAATATTTTCTTGTTTTTACCACTTTGGAAGAATCGGGAACAGTTCAAGTGTTCAAATACAATAAACTTAAATGCGGCTTCTACACTATTCTATGATATATTATCTTTGAATGAATCTCAATGATCAGATATCTGCATGTGAGCACAGATTACAATCATCTCTAACCTCCAGATCCATTTTCACTGATGCCAGTTATCAGATCAATCTGCTCTGTTCCACACACTGACCACATGAGAGGTGACGCCCTGGATCCTTTATCTTTATATCTGCAATAGATCCACTGTCTGCTCTTTAAAATGTGCACATTACATTCCCATCAGCAGCCAATAGGATGTTCAGTTTTCTATCTCATGAAACAAAGAAACATCCAATCAGCATTTAGTCATTGCATGAATCTTTTCCTGAACGATTAATTCATCAAAACATTTCATCATATGTCCTTTTTTAACTGTCCAGCTGCAGACTCAAGTCTTTAGAAAAAGACTGCAGGACGTTTGAGATGGATGGAGCTCCAGAGGAGTATTCAGATTAACATGTTTATCATGTGAGATTCCCTCCTCTCAGTCCGGCTGCAACAGACCCTGATTCATGAAACACAATCAGAGGTGCAGACAACTGTTAGCCCCCCCGCCTTCCAAAAAAGGATGAACAATGTGTGATTCACTTCTAAAATAGGAAGATGGCTGTCACGCCTCTATTATTTCAACTGTGAAACACTAACCCAGAACTGTCAGGAGCCAGTGCAGCACACATGATGGAGCTGACAGATGATGTTACTCTGATGACAGTGATCACATGTTTGAAGTGTAAAAGAAATAACATGACCATGAGCTGAGGGATTAAAGATGATGTTTCACACACAGTCTGTCTGCAGCATCGTCTGATAAAGCTCTGAGATGTCCTTTAAAACTAATAACATCAACTGCACTGTCGTCAGACCCACATAGTGCTGTTAGCTCCTCCCCCTTTGACACAACGTGCATATGTTGACGATCAGAAAGTCGACAAAGACGTCGCGAGAAGTTAAAGAACCAGGTCGGCTGATGAGGTTTAGAAATATTACTGATCAAATCTGACTCTGCTAGCATCTACAGTTCGTTGTTAGCTAACATTTAGCATATGGAGTATGTATTCAACTGTTACCATGACGACTGTAGGCTCATTTCTACTCGTTGAGATAAGTTACTTATGAAGCTAACTTTAAAGAGGTCATATTCTGCCCTTTTTGGGGTTCGTATATTTAATCTATGTATCTACTAAAGTATGTTCACTTGTGTCTGTTTTCATGAACTGCCGCTCCGTGCACCGGCTCTCTTCTGACTCTCTCTCTAAGGCTCTGAAGCGCCCACGTTCAGAGTCCCCACGTGTGCCAAGTCTGATCTGATTGGTCGGCCTGTCGGCTCTGCCATAATTGATCCGTCGCTCAGCCACTTTGGCTCCGAGGGGAGCAAAAACATTAGCACCTTAGCACTACTGTGCTACCACAGGCTACGGCATATCGTGGGCGTGCTACAGAAGCTAACGGGCAACATGAGCTGCAGGGCCACAACGAGCCAATGGGCTTAGATCAGTGATCTCACGCTAACATGACGTCACACTGACACATTTTTATCGAGGGGGGCTAGAACCAAGCGTTACATGCAGCTAATGCTACAACTAACAGGAGGAGGTAGGAGAACCCGCTTTTCTGCGGACTTTGAATTTCTGCACATAGATGTGACTAAACATGCACAGGACACATGGAAAACACACTAAAGAGCATAAAAACCAGAAGAAGAAGAATATGGGACCTTTAATCTCAACGAGGAAAGAGACAACTTTAGAAAGATTTATTGATTTATCAAACCTGAAACAAAACTCGAGTTAGAAGACTTCCTGCAGCCGCTAAAGATAAACA